>NC_083870.1:56702471-56869971 GCF_032452875.1 Bos javanicus
ATGATTCAATCAAATTGACATAAAACTAACCACCACAGATGTAAACTTGTCACCTACTGAACCCTAAAATAATCTTCTCTGAGGCACTTGCTTTTTTTCTGTCTCCTGGAACTGAAAGGAGTTGGGCTTAAAGCAGGTGCCATGAAAGGGAAGAGATTCACCACCCCAGCTTCCACCCTGTTTCTCTTCCCAAGCTGGGGGACCAGAACTGGCTTCAAGCAGGACAGCACCCTCCCAAAGATGAACCTGCAAGGAACGATTGCTGGGAGGCACAGCCTCTTTATCTCTCCTTCTCCACTCACTCTCCAATTGCTCCTAAAAATGTTGACTTTTTGCCTGAAACACATTCACCCTTTTCACTTGAGTAACTTACCATGGCTGTCCAAGGGCCAGGCAGCCCAGTCACCTATAGTTATGCTGTTAAATGTGTCAAATAAACATCATTGTAAGTTTTATTTACTAATGAGCACTGTGATCAAGTTGAAAAGACATGGGACAAATCACCAGAAGATTTGAGTTTGAATACTTGCTAGAAATAAGAAAATGAACAAAATCTAAAATCTAAATTTATTAAATCCCAGCTTTCTGATATTTTCCCTTATCTATCTTGCAGCACCAATGTGAACATAAATGAAGAAAGGCCAATCTTCATAATAGAAGTACTTCATAAATGATGAAGTGTTATTCCAAGTATAATATATTGTTACATGATTTTCAGTCTTCACAATTTGTTGTTTACAGAAGCCGCCACTCATTACTTTAAAAACAAACTTTAAAAGGTCTCTGAAAGACAGGAACTTCAAACAAACTCTCCTGTAAAGCCCCAGAAATCAAACAGAAAAGGAGTGAAAGAAATATACGCAAACTTTAGGAAATGCAAAAAACCAAAGGGCAGAAATGGCTGTGCGATAGCTGTGACTAATAGGAAGTACCTTGTCCTTAGAGGAGGCATTCTGTTCACCATCGCAGGACAGAGATACCGTACTTTAAGAAAGGCCTTCATTTATCATCAAAATGATATCAGGTATCATGCAGACCAGCTGTGAGGCTCTCCAAGGGTGAAAGAGACAGGACAAATTATGTCCAAGTGTCGAAGGAGGGGGGTCACAACTCTTCCAGTGCAACCATGTAGCCCGTGGGGCAGCAACAATGAAACAGCCCCGACTCCAATGCCGGCAAAGCAAAGGTGGGATCATGTCAGAGGCATATACAGGGAGAATTCATATCTCTGTTTATAATGGATGTTCTCTTGTGCTCAAAAACCTTTGGTGAATTATGAAAGACATTTATCAGACATTAGAAAAATTCCAACATTGGAAAAAATTTACCGCCATTTATCAAAGGCTTGAAGCTACAATGTATTTTTCATTATGTGATATGGAAACACATGTGCATGAGTGGGTGGGTTTCTGGTTCAACACCAAACCCACACTGTCCTACTAGTAATTGGATTCAGCCAAATACAGGACAGAGCACTCCAGGTCACTGAGCATCTTAAAATAAGAAACAAAAATCATTCCAAATGATACTTAAACCCAACCATGATAACTGGAATGCCTGTACCAAAAAAGTTAATCTTTGGTGTCACGTTATGATAAAGGTAATAGGCTTGAACATGACCTGTTGCATATTCAAGTTGAATGCATCTAATGTTCAACTGCAGGCGTGATAAAGTCCATCTTAGACTGTTCTCTCAATCTAAAATTGCTGAGGCTTTTCACTTTTGATCACATCTGCTTCATCATGGCCTGATCAGCACTTAATTGTAGCTAATTGATCGCAATTTGTACCTTTGAACTGGTACATCACAACCTAATTTAGAAACACAGTAGTGTTTCACATATCACTGTCTCCTTTGATCCTCCCTATCGTCTTGTGGGGGTGTCAGAGGTGTCTGGAGAAATATTTTTCCATCTCTTACACAGGAAAAATTCAGTCAAAGAATGGCTACTTCAAGATCTTGTTCAGTCACTCAATCGTGTCCGACTCTTTGGGACCCCAAGGACTGTAGCACACCAGGCTTCCCTGTCTTTCACTATCTCCTGGAGCTTGCTCAAACTCATGTCCAAGGTCTAGCCACAGCTAAATATCAGAGTTAATAGGAGAGCCCAGATTTTGTGACTCCTTACTCCAATGCTCCTTAAATATGGAAAAGAACTTCTCAGAGCTTAAGGCTGAGAGACCCTCACAATGTGCTCCTCCGGGACATCTCGTAATTTCCTCTTCAGGAGCTCCTTAAGAATAGCATAAAGGCATATCCAGCTGGAACCATTTACACAAACTGTACAGCCTGGAGGCAGGGGATGGACTTAATGACCCTAGGCTAATCAATTCCTGCTTCCTAACACAAGGAGTGATTGCAAAGTAATGATCCACCAGGCCCAGACAAACATCACAGTTCTACATTAAATGAAGTTTCTGATTCCTCATTCCATGATAAATGTATGGTTAATCCTGATTCCTGATCCATCATAAATTGCTCTTCTCTTCAGGGTCACTAAGTGACATTTGACTGTGAGTTGTAGAGGAAGTTGAGCAGGAGAGCTTCAGCTGGAGTGGGCGCAATATTGTAGGTATTGTAAGTGTTCGCATTAATCTGTTGCCATCTGTCTTTATTTTGCTAACCCACTCAATCGGACACCATAAATGTTAACAGACATAAAAATGCTTTTCTTCAACATTAGGCACACATATCTTCTTGCTTCACCTCCTGAATCTCAGACAGCCCTTGATTATCGTAAGCAATGCCACGATGATCCCCTAGCTCCCTGAAGTGGCTCCAAACAGTCATGCCATATAAGGCATTGTTCCAAATCCACAACCAGTTTTTGGATTCAGTCTCAAGGCTCCAATGCTCCTGTACTTGGCAGCAGATTTCTCCCTCTCTTACACAAAAGATCCAGAATTCAATCTTTAGCTCATCCTCTAAGAATGTGGACTCAAGCTGGGGTGGTGAAGGTTAAGCCAACCATTTTTATTCTTCCAAGCAGATAGTGATAAAGGCAGCTACACTCCTACCCTAGTCCCCCAACCACCCTACATATCAAAAACCAGAAGAGCCCCTGTCTTTCTGCTACTATATAGTAAATGGAAAAGCTATTTATTTGATGACTTGTAAAAAAGTTTCTACAAATGTGAAACATTTGCCATACAGTTTCTAAGAGATCTGCCATCTCTGGGCCATTGAAGTTTCACTTTGAAATCTGTATAGCTCTGGTACACTCTGGCAAATTTTGAAAGAATTAAATAACTTTAGAAGTCTAATTTGTATTGCAATGGATGATGTCGGGGATCGCCCAAATCCATCCTCTGAGACTGAGACAACCATTCCCTCAGCTCTCAGTTGAGTCCTTCTCTAGGATTCGCCCTAGAGACCCACCTCACCCAGGGTCACAGGGCCACCCACATCCCATGACTGGTCACTGCAGGAGTATAAAGGTCCAGTCTTCTACCCCATTTCAGGGCAACTCTGCAAAGCTAGCCCAGTTTCAGAGATCCCCAAAGGGCCTTTGACAAGGCTAACAGGAACCCGAGGCTTTTGATGGGACTGCATCACATCTTTACTCCTTCCTCCCCGTGATCCTATTCCCTTCCCTTCTGCCAAAGGCAGGGTACTACCCAACACATGCTCCAGAGTCTATTTGCTGATAACATAGATATTTGAAAGATAATGAATTGATCAACTGAAAATCAAATGCATAGCAGTTTGTTAACTTGTTTTTTCTCTTCAGTATGACTAATAACTTTGAGCTTTGGGCTAGAGGGAGACTTTATTCTAGAAAAATGATTTTCACAGGGGATAAGGGAATATTGCTGAACCAGGTAAAAAATATACAAATGTTACTCTTCCAAACACAACTAATTTTACGGTGTTAACACTATATCATTCTGAGTCAGCTGCCAATTCTGTATCAGTTGAAATGTAGGTCCCTGTGTGGAAGAGGGTAAAGAGACAGCTCATGTGCTGTTCTGTGCTGTCACTTCAGTCGTGTCCAATTCTTTGCTACCCTATGGATTGTAGCCTTCCAGGATCATGGAATTCTCCAGGCAAAAATACTGGAGTTGGTTGCCATGTCCTCCTCCAGGGGATCTTCCCAACCCAGAGACTGAACTCCATCTCCTGCAGCTCCTGCATTGCAGGCAGATTCTTTACGGCTGAGCCATCAGGGAAGGCCAAAGAGACATCTAATTTGTTGTTGTTCAGTTGCTAAGTCCTGTCTGACTCTTTGCAACCCCGCTGACTGCAGCACACCAGGCTTCCCTGTCCTTCACCATCTCCAAGAGTTTTCTCAAACTCATGTTCATTAAGTCAGTGATGCTATCCAACGATCTCATCTTCTATCACCCCCTTCTCCTCCAGCCTTCAATCTTTCCCAGCATCAGACTCTTATTGCAGGCAGATTCTGTACTGCTGAGCCACCAGGGAAGCCCAGAGAAACAGCTAATACTACCCAGCTATTCATATTCACCCTTTATCTGAACTACCTGTCTCCTCTGAAGGTCAAACACTGGGGGGAGTCTTGCTCCTACCTTTCTCTTCATATCTTTGGGGACCAAATCCTAACTTGTCATTGTTTTGGTAGTAATAGAACCAGAAGGAAGAGTAAGCGTATCATGTTTGAAAAGCTCTAGAAGTAGCTCTTTGCTCCCTAGTCCAATGGCTGACAGTATGTCTTGTCTTCCTTCCCTATGTTCCTTTATCCTATACAGCTCCTCGTGCCTCTAGACCTGTGTTTCTTAACTCTTATAGCTGTCTTCTTTATCTCCAGGGATGTTATGAAAACCAAAAATTATTGAAATAGGAAAGGTTTGAATTTATTAACTGGAAAGTGTATATTTCCTATATTACGATTAAAGACAGTGAAAGTGATATGAAATCAAGACAACATCCCTAAATTTCACAACTCTCAAGCTATTGTGCATCATTTTATCACTCTGACCCACAATGACTGCCTGTATCTATCTGGTTCCATTGAAGAGCCCAGTGAGAAGATGAGAATAAAGGCTAATTCCAAATTGTATCCTTTTGAAATCATTAACTCTATCAGTTCCTTTTCCTAAAGTGCTGTGCTGTGCTGTGCTTAGTCACTCAGTTATGTCCAACTCTTTGCAACCCCATGAACTGCAGCCCCCAGGCTACTCTGTCCATGGGGATTTTCTGGGTAAGACTACTAATGGTGGATTGCCATGCCCTCCTCCAGGGGATCTTCCCAATCCAGGGATCAAACCCAGGTTTCCCACGTTGCAGGCAGATTCTTTATAGTCTGAGCTATCAGGGAAGTCCTAGATAAAGTGGGAAATACTCAAATAAAATTGTCACCATTCAGCCAAAGTAACTTACATCTCTTTGTTGACCGTGGTATGGGGCAGAAGGAAACTGTTATTTCAGTTTTTGAAAAGAGCTGCTTAATTATAAGCCTTTAAATTTAATGTCTAACTATAAAAACAAGGTAAACCAATATTCTGACATAAATGTTGACCAAAAAGGGAAGAGTATGATTATACAAGAAAAGAAACTTACCTCATTACTCATCTATATAACAATGTTATTTTTATTAAAATCCCAATGGTATTTTTCACAGAGATAGAACAAATGATTCTAAAATTTGTATGGAACCACAAAAGACTCCCAAACAGATAAAGCAATCTTGAGAAAGAAGAACAATCTGGAGGCATCACATTCCCTGATTGCATACTGTATTATAAAGTTGTAGTAATCAAAAAAGTATGTTTCTGGCATAAAAACAGACACATAGATCAATGGGACAGAATCAAGAGTCCAGAATAAACCCACACATATATGGTCAACTAATATTTGGCAAGGGAACCAAGAATATTAAATAAGGAAAAGAAAATCTCTTCAATAAATGGTGCTGGGAAGACTGATTATTCACATGTAGAAGAATGTAATTGGACCCTGTCTTAAAACCACTCAAAAATTAACTTGAAATAGATTAACGATTTCGATGTAAGAACAGAAATCATCTAGATGTAAGAACAGAAATCATTAGATGTAAGAACTGAAGGAAAACTTGGGAAGAGTCTTCTTGACAGTGGTCTTGGGAATGATTTCTTGGATATTATACCAAAAACACACACAAAAAAGAAAAAATAAATAAGTGGGACTACATCAAATGAAAAAGTTTCTACACAGTAAAAGAAACATCAACAAAATGAAAAGGCAACATATAGAATAAAAGAAAATATTTTCAAACCATATATCTGATAAGGGGTTAATATCCAAAATATATAATGAACTCATATGACTCAATAGCAAAACAAGACAAAGTTTTAAAAACCCAGGTAATCTAATTTAAAAATGGGTGGAAGACTTGACATTTTTCCAAAATAGACATACAAATGGCCAACAGGTACCTGAAAAGATGTAGAACATCACTTATAATCAGGGAAATGCAAATCAAAATCACAAGGAGATACAACTCAAATGGTTAGAATCACTATTATCAAAAAGACAAAAGACAACAGGTTTTGGCAAGGATGTGGCAAAAAGGGATCCCTTATACACTATTGGTGAGAGTGTAAGTTGATATAGCCACTGTGAAAAACAGTATGAAGGTATTCCTCAAAAGATTAGAAATAAAGCTACCATATGATCCAGCAATCTTATTTCTGGGTATATATCTGAAAGAAATGAAATTGTCATCTTGAAGAGATGTCTGTGCTATCGTGTGCATTGCAGCATTATTCACGATAGCCAGGGTATAGCAACAACCTGTCTGTTAAAGGATGAATAGGTAAAGAAAATGTAGTATTTGCACACAAGGGAATATTATTCAACTACGAAAGGGAAGGCAATCCTGCCATTTGCAACAACACAGATGAACCTTGAGGGTATTATGCTAAACAAAATAAGTTGGGCAGAGAAAGATAAAAAACGTACGATCTCACATTTGTGGAAGCTAAAAATGGCAAACTCATAGATAGAGTAGAAAAATTGTGGTTGTCTGGTGCTGTGGGGAGAGGAAACGAGACTCTGGTCAAAGAGTACAAACTTCTAATGTTTGGAATCTAATGTGCAGCATGGTGACTATAGTTAACAATACTATATTGTACACTTGAAAGTCGCTGAGAGAATAGATCTTAAATGTTCTTACCATACACACACACACACACACGTAACTATGTGAGGAGGTGGATGTGCTAAATAACTATATAGTTGTAATCATTTTGCAGTATATATTTGTATCAAATCTTCATGTTGGACACCTTAAACATACACAATATGTTATATGTCAATTATATTTCAGTAAAATTAGGATAAAAAAATAAGAGAAAGGAGACTGAGATGGAAAAAGTAATCATACAATGACTCGTTCTCTAGCTTTCAAAGGCTTTAACTGAAGCATTTCTGTCAGTAATGCTGCTTTCACTACTGCATAGCAGTAAAGCATTTGAAGTAACTTTTGACACTCTCAGCATAAAAACTTACACTGAGGTGAGGAGTTTATAGAAAGCAACTCCTTCACTTGCTCTCTGCTCCAATGCTAACTGCTGTTGGAAACAACATAAAAAATGTATTCCTAAAGTTAAGTGGGCAAAGTCTCAGCTGAGAAAGGGTTAAAGAAAGAGAAGCAGATTCCAGCCAGTCAGAGTCTGAACACCAATAAGCATTTCTTTAAATGATGTCATGCTTGAATCCTGATATCCTTTTGAAAAGAGCTTGTGGTTGAAGTTTCTATAAACCAGACTGAACTGGAATTTCCTCCCATTCCTCTCTCCCTCCCACACACTTTTCTTAGGTAAGCTTGTTCAAATGTAGTCATGTCCCTTCCTAATGTTTGACAAAAAGCACTTTTTGTCATTGTGGTTTGCATTTGGAGGTTTTCAGTGATCCTAGTCCAGTGATGTCCACGGGCCCCTTTCATCCTTACTTGGCAATGACACAGGAATAAGTGCTTCATACAAAATTCAGAAAGACACCAGCTCCTCTCGTTCATCCTAAATCTTGACTCTTTCCGTTTAGGTTCTTCACACAGATCTTGGGGTGGGGAGGCCTGTGACAAATGAAAACAGAGACCACCACTTTCAGCTACATAGCAAGACAGAAAGTTGTTGTGGTCTGCGTGGCATTATCCTCTTTTCCAGTAGCCTCTTGTTGACAACCCAATAAGCGGGACATTTCCAGGTGACAGCAGGTCTGGTGAACTCAGGAAACCCGCCCAAAGAAACAGTGAAACTGTTGACTCTCTGAAAGCCTTCACAACTGATCTAGAGACAAACAGCACACGTGAAGAGACAAGGGTCATGTGCTCTGAATTTTGTTTTAGGCATTCCTCTAACTTAAACTGTAGAGCTATCAGGAGAGTTACGTTTATAAAATGACTAGAAGATTGGTAAGGATTCTTAGGACTGGGCAAAAATTGGCATGGTTGGCTGAGAAACAATGTCCTTTATACAAACCATTTTTTAGATTCAAAGAAACCTTTTTCTGAAAGAATTAATTCATCTCTTTTTTGCTGTTTGGTTACTAAGTTATGTCAGATTCTTTTGAGACCCCATGGACCGTAGCCCATCAGGCTCCTCTGTCCATGATATTTCTTTCCCAGGCAAGAATACTGCAGTGGGTTGCCATTTCCTTCTCCAGAGTATCTTTCCAACCCAGGGATCAAACCTATGTCTCCTGCATTGGAAGGCAGATTTTTTACCACTGAGCCACCAGGGAAATCCAATTCATCATTTATCACCCCATTAAATCAAACCTTAAAATCATGGTTAACCAGTACTGTAACTTATTACATCTGGAATATACTAAAAAATAGCCATTAGAAGGAAACACATGTCAAATGTCGTGCATTAAATGAGCTAATACATACATGAGATGAAGAGTCTTTGGAAACAAAAAACTATAAAAATAGAAGGCACTTTTATTTTTAAGATTATTGGCTCTTATCATCATTATTGTCTACCTGTAGTGTAGTCTCCAAGGGAATAGGAACCACATTTCTTTTCATCTTCATTGTATCCCTGTTGCTTAATACAGTGCCTGCAACATCATAAATATTTCCTACACTGAATTTAAGTTTGAATCCACAAATATTTATTAAGTACCAGGTATATAAGGTGCTGTGCAGATAGGTAATTGCAAAATTGAGTACAGAAAGAAGTTTCTAGCTTTTTCAGGAGAGGACTCAGTTTAATCCATCTCCAAGAGCTCTATCACCCCATATTGCAAGGCGATGACTGCAAACACAAATGCCTTCAGAACCAAACAGAAAACACTGCGTGGAAGCAGGCTGCTGATTTTAAGACAATAGAATATTATGAGAGTAGTGAATACTGGAGAGTACAATGCTTGCTTAAAATTATAGTTATTCGACCTCAAATATTTTGTAACCACTCTACTAACAAAAATATCAATAATTTTGTCAACTTTCTGTCAGATTATTCATCCATGGAAAGAAATTAATTTCTGAAATACATTAGAATACAGATGAAACGTGAAAATATGATGCTAAGTGAAATAAGCACAAAATAAGAACAAAAGATAGATATTGTATGATTTCACCTACATAAAATACCAGGAATAAAAGAATTCATAGACACAGGAAGCAGGATATGGAAAGTTTTTGCTTAATGGTTACACTTTCCGTTTGTGATGATGTAAAACTCTTGGAAATCAATGGTGATAGTTTTGCGCAACATTGTGAATGGAATTAATGTCACTGAATTATACATTTAAAAATAGTTAAAATGGCAAATTTTGCATTATTTATATTTTACCACAATAATTTTTGATTATGCATTTATTTATTTTTTATTATAGTTTAATAGCTTTACAATGTTGTGTTAGCTTCTGCTAAACAATAAAGTGATTCTGCTATATGTATACATATATCCCCTCCCTCTTGAGCCTCCCTCCTACCCCAACTCCCATCCCTCCCCTCTAGCTCATCATAGAGCCCTGACATGAGCTTCCTATGCTATACAGCAGCTTCTCACTAGCCATCTCTTTTATACACAATAGTGTGTGTGTATATATATATATATATATATATATATATATATATGTCAATCTTACTCTCCCAATTCAATCCACCTTCCTCTTCCCCACCCCCACCCTCCATGTCACCTGGAAATGTCCCTGTTATTGAGTTGTCAACAATAGGCTACTGGAAAAGAGGATAATGCCACGCAGACCACAACAACTTTCTGTCTTGCTATGTAGCTGATGGAGAAGGCAATGGCACCCCACTCCAGTACTCTTGCCTGGAAAATCCCATGGACGGAGGAGCCTGGTGGGCTGCAGTTCATCGGGTCTCTAGGAGTCGGACACGACTGAGCGACTTCACTTTCACTTTTCACTTTCATGCATTGGAGAAGGAAATGGCAAGCCACTCCAGTGTTCTTGCCTGGAGAATCCCAGGGACGGCGGAGCCTGGTGGGCTGCCGTCTCTGGGGTCGCACAGAGTCGGACACGACTGAAGCGACTTAGCAGCATGTAGCTGAAAGTGATGGTCTCTGATTTCATTTGTCACAGGCCTCCCCATCTCAAGATCTATGTGAAGAACATAAATGGAAAGAGTCAAGACTTAGAATGAACAAGAGGAGATGGTGTCCAGATGTCCATTCTCTATCTGTGTCTCTACAATTTTTTTTTTTTTTAATTCAGGCACAATCTACTCAATCTGGCTAGCCAGTTGAGACTCTTGAGTCCTGGCACAAGGCTTTGCTCAATATTTATTTGCCAAATAAAGACATAATTTCCCCATGATATTCCAGACTATGGTGGAAAGAACAGAGTATTTCAGTACAAGTGGTTATTGATCTTGCTATTTCCTAGCAGGTAAATTAATCTCCCCATACCTCAGCTTCCCTTTCCCACTAATAATTCAGAGATAATCATGGAACCCACCTCCTAGGATTTTAGTGAAGATTGTCTGGGATAATTTTTGTAAAGCTCTTCTCAAAATGTCTGACTCATTATCATTATTAGCTATTATTAACATTAGATAAACTAATAAGAATTAACCATTATAATTATTAGAAAGACTAGAGAAATAATGACTTGCATTTTTGTTCCTAATCTAATGATTTATTTATTTACCTGACTTTGATTTTCCTCTTAGGAATTACATATACATCAATATAGAGTTCATAATCTGTGTTTAAACATCTCAGTTTTATCTAATGTTACTGACTGGCTGAAAATCATTTAATGATGCCTGTGGTTTTAAGAATCCCCAAATCCTTTAGCACAGGCCTGTCTTCACCTCTTCAGCCTTGTAGTGGACTCTTCATCACCATTTGATGCTTCCCAGCAGTCCCACTTTCTGTCTTAATAATCTCTGTGCTTCCAGAGAAGCTGACTCTTAACACTGGCTCCAGAAAACAAACACCTGACCCAGGCCAAGCTAAGCAGGATTTTCCTGTCTCTTCAACCCTGTGCATGGTCCATGGCTTCCACTGCTCCAATTGGAGGGCATCTAGGCATCTTACTAGGACTTCTGTAACAACTTTTTCTCTCTTCTGGGTGGTATAGAAGGCAGATGTGAGGGCTGGAGCTGCTGCAGTCACTTCACTACCTTAGGATACTCAAGTCAACACACAGGGGAGATTAGAGCCAAGGAAACCCAAGAGGAATAAAGAACTTCAATAATGTTTTGACTGGAGTCATCTATCTCTGAATTTTTCTGTTTACTGAACCAATAAATTTCCTTTATTATTACAACCAAAATGTCTTATCTGATTAAAAAAAAAAAAAGAGAGAGTCTCATGTTGCTCCACAGCTCCCCACCTCTTTCCAGTCAACCAGATCTGGTTTTTGTTTCAGAACATAAATGAGCTTTTTTATATCAAACTGTTCTCAGCAATACAGTCTCTCCCTTGATTGTTTATTCATCATTCTCCTTCCTATCATTTCCCTACTCTGCTTGCTCTGGTTAATTCTCAGTCACCCTGAATAGTTCAGCTCAAATATTATTTCTCCAAGAAAGCCTTCACAGATCCTTCAGGTTAGATATAGTTCTCCTATCATGGGTCACCCATAGCATTTTATACTTTTCCTTTGTAAGTCTTGCCACCATGATAATGAAATAATTGTCTAATTCATTGATTGATGCCTATCTCCAACATTTTACTATTTTGTTCACTGCTGCTATATCTCTAGTGCTTAACATAAAGCCTTGTCCATAAAAAAAAAAAACAGTAAATAAATATTAGCTGGACAAATGACTAGCTTTTAGTTGTCAAGGCTAATTGTTAAGGCATTGATGTAGACTGCTTGAATTTAAAAAAATAATAGTTGAGAAAAGAAGGGTTAAAATATGAACAAAATTCTCATTTCTGGCTATGGATGAACAACCATATTCAACAAATATTAGTTGGGCATAAAACAGGGACTGAGGTACAGAAGACATTAGCCCTCCCTGTCACAAGCTCTTTGCTGGGTATCAATTAGCTGGACATACAGAACACTGCTGCCATGAAGGATTCCAAGTCACATCTATTACTCATTGCTTTGGTGCTTAGTTCAAACAGGGTCAAGCCTACATTTAGCCTTTTAAAAACTCTGGCTTTGCTAGTGTCCTAAATAGCAGAAAAAGCATAGCTCTTAAGCTCTCTTTTCTTACAGTTTCCTTTGACTTCACCTTTATTCTCTAAGGCTTGGTGACAAAGAGAAGCATGTTGGTTGCCTCCAAGTCTATCCTCCCCAGATATATGAAAACATTTTGGAAATCACAACCCACTGTCCACATTTAAGTTCTACTCTATCATCATCCAGCAGTCAGAGATAGCAAGAGCCTCAGAATGAGATTGGATTCTAGTGGAAAGTTGAGACAAGCCAGAAGCCAGGATCAACTTTAGTTCCAAACATTCAGGACAGTGATGGCTCTGGTGTCTAAGTAAAGCCAGGCATTGATCCTTCCAAACTCAAGTTTTGTCCCTTAACTAACTTTGTGATCTTGTGAATGTGGCTTATGATTTTCGAGCCTCAGTTTTCTCATCTATAAATCAGGGATAAAAATACCTAGCTTCATAGGATGGAATGAGACAAGAGGCACGAAATACTTTGCACAAGGCCTGGCACATAGAAAACCTCCTTTTTACCTCTCTCTCTCTCTTTTTCTTTTTGATTCCACCAGGAGAAAGGTAACAGATCAGAGTGTAAACTTTCCCCCGGCTTTTGTTTTGAGCTCAGGTTGCTTTATTCAGTGATGACCTGTATTGATTCCATAAGCAGATACTTCCTTGGAGATTTTAACTATATTTTTCCCCTGGGCCCACTTTACCCTGAAACAGCAACACGAAAGGTGAGACAGTTCAATGCCATTGCTTTACATCATGATAACAGCGTTGTTGACATGTCAGCCCCCTGTGTCAAAATATTATGACAACCATAATAAGTAAAATAAATTTAAAACATTTATTGGTTTTAAGTGTTATCATTTCCCTCTACTATCAGTGACATACGATGTCAAATGTGATCTATTTGAAGTATATTTTAAGCAAGATAATTAATGAATTGAATTTAGGAGCTGAATATTTAACATATTTTTATGATGCAGTTTGATGAAAAACCCCCATATGTAGAGACAGTTCAATAAAAACTCCTGGCCATAAGTCTAGATTACAGTCCAAAGACATCCTTCCTACTCAGGCCCCACGCCCACACACACAAGGGGAAGGAGACTATCAAAGTATGCTATGTAAATGGCTCACACCATCCTGGTAGACGTGTGTGCATGCATGCTAAGTCGCTTCAGTTGTGTCCAACTCTTTGTGACCCTATGAACTGTGGCCCATCAGGTTCCTCTGTCCAAGGGATTCTCCAGGCAGGAATACTGGAGCGGGTTCCCATGCCCTCCTCCAGGGGATCTTCCCTCCCCAGGTATCAGACCTGGGTTTCATATTTCCTGCATTGGCAGGCAGATTCTTTACCACTAGAGTCACCTGGGAAGCCCCAACCTGGTAGACATCAATAACCAATTCGGACTTGGTTAAAAAAAGAAAAACCTTAGGAGAATTGGGTTAGTGGTCTTTTACTCTTCATTTGACCCCAAGCCCATCATCATGACTTATTTTCTCTCAGCTGATGGTTTTTTGGGCAAGGATAGGGCTAAGCTGGGCCTCATCAGGGGGACATCACAATGTCAGGAGCCAAGGCTCTAACAGTGACAAAACCCAGGTGCTCCGGAGGATGAAAGGCCCAAGCCATTCAGCACCAAAGAGTGGCCTTCGGTTCAACAGTGGAGAAAAGAAGCAGGCAGGAAAAGGGGAACCAAAGTGTCAATGACAATTAGAGATTTCCCGACAGGGCCTGTACTCAACGAGTTATAGAGGCAATTATCCTAAAAATTGTGAAGCGGCCATTTCCTCAGTAACCTAGCCCGACCTGACACCCCAGCAGAGATTGCCATAAGCAGGGAATTTATGTTATTGGAATGCCAGTTTAGCATAAATTACCTCTGGGAACAGATTTAAACCACTTGTGTTTTTAAAAAGTATGCAGCAAAAAAAAAAAAATAACAACAACAAAATGAGTTTATGCAAACTCAGTACCATTTGCAGGATGGAGCCCTCTAAGTCTTTATCTCCAAAGACGAGGCCCTCCTCCTCGCCTGTTTGTTTTCCCTCGTTGGATGAAGATTCACAGCATTACTCCATAATAACTGTATCTCACTCCATTACAGGTAGTTCAAGGCCGCTCCACGTAAACGATATGCATGGCTTTGTGTCTTCATCTTTAAAACCACCAGATATCTTAGTTGCAGACATATGTTTGGTTTAATACATCCCCTGCCATAAAAGTGTTGCTTAAGACTAATGAACAAACGAATGTTTGTTTAAACCTCTTTGTGAAAATCAAACAAGCTTTCAACAGCTATTCACATATTTATTGTCAGATGTGAATCATCACTTAGGTGCTTTGCCCTGAACTATTACCAGCTAATGCTTGTAGTTTCATGGCATTAATTCACTTGCTGTGGTGTGTGTGTGTGTGTGTGTGTGTGTGTGTGTTTCCTCTTTCTTCTCCCTTTCTGTCAATGCCATCTCCAGAAAGGCTGTGGATGAGGAGTCCCATAAGGTCACTGACAGAAATAACACTTGTGCTTCGCATAACCATGGTGTTCCCTTCTCAAGGGCCACAGCCTCCAGGGACAGCCAGCCGGCACTATGCTTCACCCAGCACCTGCCTGCCTTGGAAGGCGCCCTGAGACACCCCACCCCAAGCACATGAACACAAGCAGGGCCTGTGTCCTGCCTCTGCCCCCGCCCCTCCTGCCAAAGTAGCTGTTTTTTTCAGACTCAGCAGCACCTGAAAAGCTCCCACAAGATTTCCCCATTATATTAAATAACAGGTTTTAGAAGCTGGGAACTGTTATTCTAGTGTGGCTGGGTGTCATTAAGGTTGCACGTCTATGCTTGTTTAATTTTTCTTCTGCCATTAAGCAAACTAAATGCTAGGAGATTTTTTTTCTGTCTCAGTGGGGTCCACCCAGAATAGAAAAGAGAATAAGTGTTCCAGGGTTGTGTAACTGGGTTTTTTTGTTGCTTTCATTATGAGGAAGGAATTAAAAATCCCTCCTAGTCAGTACTTAAAATATCAAAGTCATTGTTTAATGCCTTTGAGTCACTGTACAACTAATTCAATTGCACAGTGCAGTGCCATTTCACGGTGTGTGAAACACAGATAGTACATAGAAGTGATTGCAAAGTTGAATAAACACCAGATTAGTTTTAAAACAGTCTGCAACTTCCCGGTGGAGCCTTTCAAACTGAACTGTGCTATTGTCTGACAAAGTCGATGGTGGCCAAAATGTTGCATTACCTTCCACTAGTGTTCACGTGAGAGGGTATCTGACACTGGCTTGAAGAAGAGGTAGTGGTCCTCCGAGGGATGTGTGCTGACAACTCAATATCACCTGCCCGCCTGTCACTTGCGGAGACATCCCAACACAGCCCTGTGTGGGAAAGTAAGGGACAAGAAGGGCAGTGACAGAAAGACCATGGCCAAAGGAGAGACCTCAAGATAATTTTTAACGCAACGTAATGTCAATGCATATTATGACTTGAGAGTTAAAAAACTAGAGAGAAGGCCCCACTCTGCCGCTTCCTGGCCACGAGATAATGGTCAAGCCACCTCACATTTCCCAGCCTCAGTCTCCTTACCTAAGCCCACAGTCAATAATAGCAATTATTGACTAACTCCTGTGTGTGTTCTAATATCAAATAAAACAAGCAAGCCCACATCCTCAGTGATGCTTATTAGCTGTTATAAACAATTATAGAAATCAAAGAAAACCCAATGCTTATTGATAGGGCTGTGACAAACACTGAGCTGAGGACCAGAGACGCAACTGCACACAAACCACAGCTCTCATTTGCAATCATTCATTCATTCACCCCACAAAGATTTTTGAGGACCTAATAAGCACCAGGCACAGGGATTATAACTGATAAAAAATGAAATTTCTTGCTTTATAAGGCTTTTATTCTGATTGGAGAAGATGAGCAAAAAGCCAATAATTAGCTCACCTCTTTCAAGTCTTTGCTCATATATTCCTTTCTCAACAAAGCCTTTTTAAAATTTCAACCACCATCCAGTATCCCTTCTCTTTTCCCTGCTGTGATGGTTCATTTTATGTGCCATCTTGACTGGGCCTGAGGTGGCCAGATATTTGTTCAAACATTATTCTGGGTGTGATGGTGTTTGGGATGAGATTAACATTGAGTCAGTTGGTGAGTAAAGTAGTAATGTGGGTGGGCCTCATACAATCAGTTGAAGGCCTGAATGGGGCTAAAAGGTTGACCTTTCCTAGAATAGAAGGGACCTCTTCTGCCTGACCACCTTCAAACTGGGATGTGAACTTTTGCCAGTCTTCACACTTGAATGGAAACATTGGTTCTTCATGGCTCTTGAGCCTATCAGCTTTCAGAGTGGAACTTATGCCATCAGCTGTTCTGGTTCTCAGACTTCAGACTTGAACTGGAACAACACCATTCTGGGTGTCCCTGTTGCCGACTGCAGATTTCCATAATCACATGAGCCAATTTCTTACAACAAGTATTTATATATCTATTCTATTGGTTCTGTTTCTCTGAAGAAATCTGACTGTTATGTCTATTCTTTGTCTTTTCTCCATTACACATCACTTTCCAACACACTTAATAATTCATCTAATATGTTTTTTAGTTTATTATTTATTTTCACCTGTAGAATGAAAATTTCACAAAGAGCTTATTCACTGATACAAGGCTGGCACCAAGTAGGCACTCAATAAATAGTTGTAGAAAGATAAAATAAATAAATATATGTCAAGCGGAGATAAGTACTATGAAGAAAAATTAAACCAGGTAAAGAAAATAGAGGGAACCAATGGAAGTTCTTTTTAGAGACAGTGGTCATGTCCTGCTAGGATCATGGATCCTGTTTCTTGGATGATCATACTATTACTTATCTTTCAAGCTCACTTGTTTTCTTCTTCTTCTTTTAGTATAACTTTTTATCTTAAAATCATTGTAAATTCACATGGAGTTGTAAGTAATATGCAGAAAGATCCTGTGTACCCACTATCGAATTTTTCTCAGTCTTGGAAAAATATAGTACAATATCACAAATAAGTTATAGACATTGATGCCATCCACTAATCTTATTCAAACTCACCCAGTTTTACTTCCCTCTCTCAGGCTACAAGTGATCAGTCCTCTATTTCTATGGCTTTTCCCAGCTGGACATTTTTGAAAACAAATGAGGACTGTTCCTTGCAAAACCTGACAGATGGCCACCTATTTATTTTATTAGTAATATATAGTAATGGGTCTTCTCAGGTGGCACTAGAGGTAAAGAACCCACATGCCAGTGAAGGAGATGTAAAAGACATAGGTTCAGTCCCTAGGTTGGGAAAATGCTTTGGAGGAGGGCATGGCAACACACTCCCATATTCTTGTCTGGAGATTCCCATGGACAGAGGAGCCTGGCGAGCTACAGCCCAAGGGTTGCAAAGAGTTGGACATGACTGAAGTGACTTAGCATGTAGCATATAGTAACAACAATAGTAATAACAACTGCTAACAGTCATGGAATGCTTACAGCATGCCAGGCACTGTAGTAAGCCCTGTTCATATTATTACTTTTAAAACTCAGAACAGCTGTATAAGGCCAATACCTTCATTTTACAGATGGGGAAACCGAGGCAGGGAAGCATTAAGACATTTTCCCAGGGTCCCAGGGCATACCACTTTCAGAACCAGAAATCATAACAAGGTCTGTCTGGTTCCAGAATGTGCCTTTGAAACTCCCACACATTAAACAAATAATTACAATAACTAAGCTGTTAAATAATGACAAGTGAGCAAAATGTTTTGAAGGTGAAGTCGAAAGTGCTACTACTTATAAAATGGGAATTGGAGAAATACTTACCTCACACAGAATTATTTTAAGTATTAAAAAATACTAGTTGAAAGGTTTGTATACAAAATAGAAACTTTAAAAAATGTTCAGCATTGTCAACCTGTATGCCAGAAGAAATGGTCTTAAGTGGTCATTCGTCATCTTGAATTTCCAACATTTTAAGAGCAATCTCCTTAAAAGCACAGTAGCTTCCCATATATTCTCTGAGATGCTGACATCAACATTGGGTTTTAAACTTTAAAAGATCTACAGTTTCCAACAGCAGCTTAAAGAAAGTTCCACTCAGCCTGACACCTTAACTGTGCAGCAGAGTTTACCCCCCAAAGGAATCATCTCTGAGTTTCCTCAACTCACAGGGAGAGGATCCATCACTGAGGGACTGAATCTCTGATTCAGAATCAAGTGGGATGTCCTGGAAGGAAAAAAGTAAATGATGTTCCCCGGTCACAGAGAAATGGATCCAGGAGCAATTCTGTCAAATTTTATCACGTGTTTTTCTCAAAAAGTGGAGCATTGAGGATCAGCTATCTGAGAACACATTTAAAAATACTTACTTGTAAATAAAAATCCTCGATGTCTTAACATAGCAGTGGGAAAGCACAATCAAGAGTACAGCACTAGAATGAAATAATGCCATTTGCAGCAACAGGGATGTACCTAGAGATGATCATACTAATCACAATAAGTCAGGCAAATGCCATATGATACCACTGATATGTGGAATCTAAAAATGATACAAATGAACTTATTTACAAAGCAGAAATAGATTCACAGACATAGAAAATAAACATGATTGCCAAAGAGGATGGAGGGGAGATGAATTAGGAGTTTAGGATTAACATAGACAACACTGTACATACAATAGGTAAACAGCAAGGTTGCTGTTTATACCTGCTGTAAATACATACTTTTTCAGATTCTTTCCCATTGTAGGTTTTTACAAGATATTGCACATAGATCTGTGTTGTACAGTAGGTCCTTGCTGTTCACCTATTTTATGTACAGTGGAAACATGAGTTCAGTCCCTGGCTTGGGAAGATCACCTGGAGAAAGGTGTGGCAACCCACTTCAGTATTCTTGTCTGGGAAATTCTAGACTCTGGGGTCACAAAGAGTCAGACACGGCTGAGCAACTAACACTTTCACTTTTCATATATATGTGTGTGTGTGTATATATATGTATATTCCTGAAAGTAACACAATGTTGTGAATTAACTACACCTCAATTTTAAAAAGATAAAGAGTACAGCATTGGGCTAAGTTAGAATACTGAAGACAGAATCTCCTTATAGAGTTGTCTCAGATGTTCCTGTTCTAAACTTCTGGATTTGCTGAGGTCTGATGATTGCAGCCATGAAATTAAAAGACACTTACTCCTTGGAAGGAAAGTTATGACCAACCTAGATAGCACATTCAAAAGCAGAGACATTACTTTGCCAACAAAGGTCCGTCTAGTCAAGGCTATGGTTTTTCCAGTGGTCATGTATGGATGTGAGAGTCGGACTGTGAAGAAGGCTGAGCGCTGAAGAATTGATGCTTTTGAACTGTGGTGTTGGAGAAGACTCTTGAGAGTCCCTTGGACTGCAAGGAGATCCAACCAGTCCATTCTGAAGGAGATCAGCCCTGGGATTTCTTTGGAAGGAATGATGCTAAAGCTGAAACTCCAGTACTTTGCCACCTCTTGCGAAGAGTTGACTCATTGGAAAAGGCTCTGATGCTGGGAGGGATTGGGGGCAGGAGGAGAAGGGGACGACAGAGGATGAGATGGCTGGATGGCATCACCGACTCGATAGATGTGAGTCGGAGTGAACTCCAGGAGTTGGTGATGGACAGGGAGGCCTGGCGTGCTGCGATTCATGGGGTCGCAAAGAGTCGGACACGACTGAGCGACTGAACTGAACTGAACTGAACTGTTCCTGCAACCACTGATGGAAAATCAGAATGATTGAATCCTCCAGAAAGAAAGAGCATGAGCCCATACAAGTCAGCTGCTATGTGTAGGGATCAGCATGGGGTGAGGGATAGGGGTGAAAATTGGTTAAGAGGGCCATTTCAGCACTGAAACAAATATTGGCTTGGAGCCAAAAGACTGAGTTTGAGTTCCAAGCTCTAATACAACTGGGTGGTCCCAAGCAAGATCCCCAAGTCCCAGTTTCCTCATCTATAAAATAATGATGAAAGTATTTAATGGACAAAGTTGTATGGGAATTAAATGAGAAAAGTATGCTCTGTATACACTCTAAATTTTTATATAAATAAAAGCATTCTTTCTGTTGATATTTGAGAAATTGAAGTGAAGGACACACTGAATAGGAGAAATAGGAGGGAAGATAAAAGCGTGAAGGAGCCCCACAGAAATTCTTAAAGGAGGGGTTTACACAGGAGCTGAGGCCCTTTCAAGCACTCTGCTTGGAAAAATTGCACCCTGACAAATCTCTGCACCCCGTTTTTTTCCCTTACCAGCAGGATTTTGATCACTCCCCAGGCTAGAAAGCTTTTTGTTATCTTTTTCTGCTTCTACTCCTGAAGACTATAGGCCGTAGACAAAAGGTGGGTCATTTTCCCTTTAGCAAGGTCTCTGTTCAAATATTACCTTACCAGATGGGCCTTGGTTCATTTTAAATGGATCACACTCTAATATAGCAGCCTCTCTGGCACACAGTTGAACTCTTACCCTGCCTTTTTTGTCTCCAAAGCTCAAATCACTCCCTGACATGATTTTGCATGTTGATTTGTTGTTTATTGCATGTTCCATCACTGGAGTGTAAGGGCCATGGGAGCAGAAAGACCTTGTCTGTTTTGGTTACTAATGCCTAAAGAGTATGTGGGACACACTAGATGTTCCGTGGATATGTTTTGAGTAAAAGAAGGAATGAATTCCATTCTTGGCTTTTTTCTATTGACATTGTCAGCTACCTTGGGCAAATCTGAAGGCTCTTTTGCTACTTTGCACAGTGTTTAGTTTATTGTCTTTCTGTGTCATTTGAATCATTTCCTTACTTAGTTTTTGTTGTTCAGTCGCTAAGTCATGTCCGACTCTTTGCAACCCCATGGACTGCAGCACGCCAGGCTTCCCTGTCCTTCACCATCTCCCAGAGTTTGCTCAGACTCCTACTTGGTTTAGGTTCCCCCAAAAGTAGAGCCTGAGTCAATGGCTTTGGTGCCAGCTGTCAATTTTGAAAGTGATCCCAGGGGTTGGTCGGGGGGTGCGGGCAGAGGAATGAGACAGCCATTTCTAGGTCACTGGTATGGGCAGTGGTCACTCGGTTCTGCCTGGATTTCCTAAGGGATACACAGAACACCTTCCAAAATACAGAGGATGAAACATTGATCCACAAAAACTGAAGAATCTGAAAAAAAAAAAAAAATTTAGTCCTTGCCCTTGAGAAAAGTTCGCTCTGAGTGAAAATGAAAACATGAAATACTTATGACCTATTTATTGTACTGAAGGGAATTAAATTTTATTGAGTGCCAAACATGAACTAGGCACTGTGCTAGGTGATTTATATAGATTATCTTATTTCATTTCAGCAACAAGAGCTGCTGTATATTGGCTTCTACCGTTTAGTTAGGTTCTTTGCATACATGATCCCACTAGTTCTCACAATAAGGGTTTTCATCTTCATTTAAGAGAGAAGAAAAGGAAGACCTAGATAAAAGAAATCATTTGCCCTAAGCCACACCATCAATAAATGGCAGGTCTCTCTGACTCTCTTGCTTGTCCTATAGAGAAACAATTGTAGAGAAAGTCCAGGGGAGCATACTCTTGAGTGAGTGACTGTGCTGTGCTTAGTGGCTCAGTCATGTCTGACTCTTTGTGACTCCATGGGCTGTAGCCCACCAGGCTCCTCGATCCATGGGGATTCTCCAGGCAAGAATACTGGAGGGGGTTGCCATGCCCTCCTCCAGCAGATCTTCCCAACCCAGGGATTGAACCCAGGTCTCCCAGATTGTAGGCAGAATCTTTACAGTCTGAGCCACCAGGGAACCCTGAGTGACTGTGACACAGATGTAAAAAACTGTAAGGATGCAGGCGTGGGAAAAAATGTTATGAACTAGACTTTATCTTAGCAAGATTTCATTAAGAAGGTGGATCTTGGTTAAGTTTTTTAAAAGATAATGAGAAGATAGGAGAGAAATGGAGAGGACAAAGGGTTGACTCTAGCCCAAGAAAACAGCTGGAGAGAAAGGCATGAAAACAGGGTAACAGGCTTCATGAAGCCAGAATCCTTGGTCATCAAAGAGTTCACCCTACAGTATCTTTCATAAATAAGTAGTGTGTCATGGAATTATGGAACATGAAATGTGGATTTAAAACATGATCTAGGTCAAATGAGAAAGAAGAAAAAAACTACAACAAAGAACAAAATCCACATTTCAGTGATGATTCTGGGGCCCTTGAACCTTAGGAACTCTTAATTTTCCCAAGCTTATTTGAAAAGACATATATTCTGTTTTGTAGCCTGACAACAGTGGAATGCTAATAACGTTTAATTTCCTTGACTTCTAACCTTCTTAACCTGCTGTGCTGTGGAAATGGCACGGTAAATCAAAATACACTGAATTGTATGGGGAACATGTGTATTGAGCCATTCCAAACTGCCTGGTGATTTTTAAAAACACCACTCACAATGGCATTTATGCTGTTTTTATTTATTTTTCATACATCTTTCTTCTCACTCCTGCCACAACTGGTTAGTATAGGCATCAAAAACAACATAGAATAAAGAAGAAAGCAGAAAAGAAAATCGGAAAATGTTGAGGGAAGCCAAAATGTCCATGACATCCCTCCCCACCTCAATGGTTCTAAATATTCTTCCATTTTCAATGAAAAAAAAAAAATTGGAGTATTGCCTTGGGCCTACTAAATCATTAGCAAATTAAGAACCTTTTTAAAATAACATTTAACTTGTAAATAATGCATTAATTGACTAGCCTGAATGTTAGCTTGAGCATCCGAAACTCTGCTACTAAATTTGTAATGAAAGAAATGTGCTGTAACAGTAGACTATATGGTGAATATAACAGATTAAATATGACAGTTGATATTTGTGAAAATGGGGTTATAATTAGAGGACACCTGCAGCTGTTTTCCAACCAAAACAACAGAAATTAAACATGCATAAAGTGTGTGCGTGTGTGTCACATTTTCTGTTGGTGCCTTTCTTTTGTTCTCCTAGAGTCCTGTGTTGGGTTTTTTCCCCTGTCTTTTTGTCAGGCCATACGTCTAAGCAAGCAACAAGTGGCTGTTTGTGGACACACTTTATTGGATCTCTAAATGATACATCCTGGGGAGTAAAGAAAAACGGCATAAATCTTTTTTTCCTAAGAGTTAGGAGTTACTAAAAAACATGACTGATGACCCAGCATATTTATAATGCTCAGAATTAGAGGAAACCATATGAAAAGGAACCAGCAGCTTCCTCAGTCTAGCCTGCCTTGCCCACAGCTATCTAGTAGGATTTCTGAGATGGGAACATGGAGAAGGTGGCACCCTGCAACTTATATGTGATTAAAAATGTATGTGGCAGGAGGTGGGGTAGAGAAGTTGCTGGAAGTGAGGATTAAATTGATTATTGGCAGTGACTAATAATTAATGAAGTGTTGCAATTACATCAGTTCATTCTTTCATTCACTCAACAAACATAGATAAGTACTTTCTGATGCCTACACTATGCTGTGTCCTGAGACACAATGAAGAGAAAAAGAAACCATGAAAGTCAGGGAAAGAGATGAAATATGAAGAAGCAAATCTTGGCCCATCCTGTCACGAGCAACAGGGAAGTTAAGTAAGATAAAGATAAAAAAGCTTCTATTGAATTTGCAATCAAAGGTCATTAGCAACCTTGGCAAAAATAGTTTTGTGGAGTGTTGGGGACAGAAACCAGATTACAGTGTGTTACACATGAGTAAGAGACAGAACATGAAAAAAGTGGGTGTAGACTGCTTTTTTCAGTCTGACTATGAAAGATCAGGGAGGGAGGATAAGAGGGAAAGAGAAAGACAGAGAGAAAATGTATCAATATAAAGAGCCGGTTTTCTAGTAGCACATGCCAAGTAGTGGTCATGGCCATCGCAGAGAATCTTGACGTATTAACATGAATGTGTGAAGCTCAGTTACACTTTTTTCTCCTTTTTTTTTTTTTTTGCTATCGTGAGTTGAAATTCTCTTCCAAATTAAAATTTTCATTTAATGCACTATTTGACCTTCATTTTAAAAAGGATTGTATTAAAACTTGGATATGCATTCAACTGGATGAATCACAAACTGGAATCAAGGTTGCTGGGAGAAATATCAACAATCTCAGATATGCAGATGATAACACTCTAATGGCAAAAAGCCAAGAGGAACTAAAGAGCCTCTTGAGGAGGGTGAAAGAGGAGAGTGACAAAGCAGGCTTAAAACTTAACAGTCGAAAATCTAAGATCATGACATCCCATCCCATTACTTCATGGCAAATAGATGGGAAAGAAGTGGGAACAGTGGGAGATTTTATTTTCTTGGGCTCCCCCCAGTGATTGCAGCCATGAAATCAAAAGACTTTTGTTCCTTGGAATAAGAGCCATGACAAACCTAGACTGTGTATTAAAAAGCAGAGTCATCACTTTGCCAACAAAGGTCTGTGTAGTCAAAGCTATGGTTTTTCCCGTAATCATGTATGTACGTGAGAAGTGGACCCTAAAGAAGGCTGAGTGTCAAAAAATTGATACTTTCAAACTGATGCTGGAGAATACTCTTGAGAGTCCCTTAGGAAGATCAAGCCAGTCAGTCCTAAAGGAAATCAACCCTGAATATTCACTGGAAGGACTGTTGCTGAAACTGAAGCTCCAATACTTTGGCCACCTGATGCAAAGAGCTGACTCATTGGAAAAGACCCTGATGCTGAGAAAGATTGAGGGCAGGAGGAGAGGAGAGTGACAGAGGATGAGATGGTTGGATGGCATCATTGACTTAATGTACATGAGTCTGGGCAAACTCCAAGAGATAGTGAAGGACAGGGAAGGCTGGAATGCTGCAATCCATGGGACCACAAAGAATCAGACACGACTTAGTGACTGAACAACAATGCATTCACCTCTACTACCTATTATCAATGAATTGCCATTAACTCGATTAATAATCTGCATTTTTTTCTGTATGAGAATTTTCATAATTTGCTATCTAATTCTAAATGATTTAGAGCAAACCATATGAAATTACCACAAATTAACCACACTTGTAGGTCAAAACTAGCTGACCCACCAGCAGTCTCATATGCTTCATCCTAATAGTAGACAGGGGACTACAGAGATCATAGCATTTCAATATCATTTTGAATGAGACGTAAAATGAGAAAGGAAGGAACAAACAGGAAAGCTGGACAAAGAGTATTGAGTGAGCAAAAAAAAAAAAAAAAACAATAGTAATCTTTTTGTCTGGGTTAGGTGCGTGTTCCCAAGGGAAATAATTTTTGAGCATGTAGCTTGATAGTAATAATAACACTTTTAAGGAGTATGGATGGCTCAAGGGATCAATTGGGATTTAGGGAGTGGGGTTTTTATCTGCAAGCTGTCCAATTTAGTCAGACTAACTTGCAATTTTACACAGTTAAACATCTTATGGATCTGAGACGAACAGACCAAAGAAAAACACTCTTACAATTGGATGTCTGGGTAACTCTGGGCAGGTCTTTCATCCTCATGGTGATGTGATTGCCCCATCTTAAAGATGAAGGCATGAGTTACCTGCTCAGTCTCAATCCCATGTGAGAAGTCCAGAATTCTAAGTCAGAGTTAAGACAGTCCCCATACAGTCAGCAAGGAAAAGTAATTTTTCTAAACTGCCTGCACTAAAAATAAACCTAAGACGGTCTCGGGGGACAGCTACCCAGCCCCCTTCATGGACAGTACAGTCACTGTGGTGGGAGGCTGGGATGGACTAGGGAAAAAAACTAAAACCTAAAGAAAGAAAAACACCCTAATGAGGGCACCAGTGGTGAGCTGATGGGAAGTGAACTACCACTGGGAATGTATCACCTGAATGTTTTCTCCAGAGCAGGGTCATTGGACAAATCTTAGAAGAGAAACTCCCAAAGCATGCACCATTTGGGCTCTAGCTAAGTTCTTGGAATGTCCTTTGTCAGCTGTCAGAATCACATATTCATAAACAAAGAGGAAAAGACTCACTAACATAAAATCAGAGAACAAAGAGCTGCAGATCCTGGTCCCTTCTGTGTTAACAAAGAAAACATGAAATTGTTTAAACCATCATACCAGGCATCCATGTCAACCTTGACACCTTCATGGATGGTCTCAAGTTTCTCATCTCTGTGAGTCCAAAGCTAGGCAATCCCTCAGAACAACTTACTGCTCTGTGCAGGACACTATACTTGGTACTGGAAGTCCTGAGTCCTAGACCTTGGTTATATAGCATCTTAAAGAGATACCCAGTTCTCATCAAGCTATAAATTCCTCCTTCTACACAAGGAGGGAATATGAAATTGTCTACCACATATGTATTTTTATTTTACTGAGTTACAGGCAGAGCTCTTTCCTTTTTTATATTCAGTTCAGTTCAGTCACTCAGTCATGTCTGACCCTTTGCAACCCCATGGACTGCAGCCCACCAGGCTTCTCTGTCCATCACCAACTCTCAGAGCCTACTCAAACTCATGTTGATTGCGTCAGTGATGCCATCCAACCATCTCATTCTCTTTCGTCCCCTTCTCCTCCTGCCTTCAACCTTTCCCAGCATCAGGGTCTTTTCCAATGAGTCGGTTCTTCGCATCAGGCGGCCAATGTGTTAGAGTTTCAGTTTCAGCATCAGTCCTTCCAATGAATATACAGGACTGATTTCCTTTAGGATGTACTGGTTTGATCCCCTTGCAGTCCAAGGGACTCTCAGGAGTCTTCTCCAACACCACAGTTCAAAAGCATCAATTCTTTGGCACTCAGTTTTCTTTCTAGTGCAGCTCTCACACCCATACATGACTACTGGAAAAACCATAGCTTTGACTAGATGGACCTTTGTTGGTAATGTCTCTGCTTTTTAATATACTGTCTAGGTTGGTCACAGCTTTTCTTCCAAGGAGCAAGAGTCTTTTAATTTCACGGCTTCAATCACCATCTGCAGTGATTTTGGAGCCCAAAAAATAAAGTCTGTCACTGTTTCACTGTTTCCCTATCTATTTCCCATGAGGTGATGGGACCTGATGCCATGATCTTAGTTTTCTGAATGTTGAGTTTTAAGCCAACTTTTTCACTCTCCTCTTTCACTTGCATCATGAGGTTCTTTAGTTCCTCTTCACTTTCTGTCATAAGGGTGGTGTCATCTGCAATCTGAGGTTATTGATATTTCTCCCGGCAATCTTGAATCCAGCTTGTGCTTCATCCAGCCTGGCATTTCACATGGTGTACTCTGCATAGAAGTTAAGCAGGGTGACAATACACAGCCTTAACGTACTCCTTTCTTGATTTGGAACCAGTCTGTTGTTCCATGTCCAGTTCTAACTGTCGCTTCCTGACCTGCATACAGATTTCTCAGGAGGCAGGTCAGGTCGTCTGGTATTCCCATCTCTTTAAGAATTTCCCACAGTTTGTCTATTTATATTATTATAAAATTGGTCATGGAACTTAAGAAGGTCTCAAAAGATAGGTCTGGATGGGATTCTCTCCATTTAAAAAGTGTATTTTGTAACATTTAGCATATTTGCTTTTAATATTATAATATGTTAATGTATGTGATAAAATATCTAACTGACTCCTGAAAGGTATTTCCTAAATTTTAAAGTTAAATAGTATAACCCACAGGGCCAGACATGAAATTACAGCCAGAAATTCCTACCAAGTGTCTAACCACCCTGAGGTTACTCCTGGAGGCTAAATGTCAATTGTGTTTGAAAAGACGTAATATGACCCATTGTGTTGCTTGAGAAGGCGTTCTGCCACACATGGAAAACGTTGTGGCTAATTATATGATTGTTTCAAATTATTCATTCCTCCCTAAAAGAAGCTTAACTTCCCTTTTCCCACTGACATCAAGCTTGGATATGTGACTTGCTTTGGCCAATGACATTTGAGCAAATATGACAATTACCACTTCATGCAGAAGCTATGAGAGCCATCATGTGGTTCCACCTTGCTCTTCTTCCTCTGCCTGGAGAACAGCATGACCTAAAATATGGACTTTTTTTTCAGCTTCAATTCCAGAATAAAGATGTGATACACAGCTGTAACTGGATACAAGTGTAACTGGCCTACAGCCAACACATAACAAGAGAGATAAATAAACCCTGATTGTCGCACGCCACTGAAAACTGGGCATTATTTGTTACCAGAAAATAACATAGAAAAAACCAACCAATGCAAAAGTGAAACAAATCCATCAGGTACAAGAAGTGGTTCTGTTCCCTGAAATCCTTATATGACAATTCTAGCTGTATCTCAATGCAAATAAGGATGGGGATCATGAGGGAGAGGAATGCAAAATAAAGTTAGGGAAAGAAATCCCAGGGAAGTATTGATGGTGTTCTAGAAGAAGTGGTTATGTTCTGGCAGCTGCATCTTAGGACATTTATTTGCTTCCAGGCTTTATCTCCTCTTCTCTCAGCACTCCCTCGAATATATTACTATAAGAACATCACTTTGCCAAGGACCAACCATATATGACTCCAGGAAACCAAAGGATTCTATATTCACCTCAAATGTGCTCTTAATATCCTCCAGTGATTATACTGTGCTGTGTTTTCATAGTCCAATAATTATCCCTCTATAGACAACTGTTTTACACCTACTCCTCTTTCTTCAAACCTCTAAATACTTTTGTCATCCTCTCTCTGTGCTGATGATTTTGCTTCCTGGTTCACTGAGAAAATGACAGACCTCAAGAGAATTTCACTCAGCTTCCACCATCACATCTGCCTCCCCACCTACATCTGTGTCCGTCTACTCCACCTTCCCTCCCAGCCACATTGTTCTTGTTCAGTCACCAAGTTGTGTTTGATTCTTTGTGCCCCCACGGGCTGCAGCATGCCAGGCTTCCCTGTCTCTTACCATCTCCCAGAGTTTGCCCAAGTTCACGCCCAAAGTTAAGACCAAACTTTACCGGCCACTGTGTCCTATCCCATTCACTCAATAAGACATTGATCCAGCAATTTTCCCTTCTGTCTTTTGCATTACCAATTTTTTTCTATTTGATCACTCTCTTCAAAATTGAAACATTGGAATGACATATGTTATTTTCTCATATCTTCTATAAAAACTCTCTTTACTGCAATTCTCCTCCTGCTATTCCCCTTTTCATATTCTTTTTATAGCAAAACTTAAAGTTTCTGTATCCTCTGTCTCCAATTTCCCTCCTTCTATTCTCTCTTGAACCCACTTCAATCCAAGATTTTACCTACAACTCTCTGAAGACATGGCTCTTATCAAGGTGCTAAAGACTTCTGATTTGCTAAGTCAGAGATCATTTCTCATTTCTCATCTTGCTCAACCAATGATTAGCATTGTACACAATCACTGTCTCCTCTTTGAGACAGTGTTTCTTCATTGGGCCTCCAAGACTCTCGGCTTGTTTGTTTTTTTTCCTACTTCTCTGATGACTCCTCTTCATTTATCTTTTATGTTTTTCCTTATCTCTGCATTGGAGTCCCCAGGCTTGGTCCTTGGACCTTGTCTGTTTTCTATCTATGCTTACTCTATTGAGAAACTCATCCAGTCTCAAGGATCTAAGCGCTTATACTTCCAACCTTTCTCTGTCTCCTGAAATCCACACTCATTTATCCATGACACATGATACAACTACTAGGCAACTAACAGTTGACATGTTTAAAATTCCTAATAGCCTCACCACCACCATCTAAACTATTGTTCTCACAATCGTTCCCATCTCATCAACAAACAACAGTTCAAATCAAAACTCTGAACTTGACTTCTATTTCCTCATTCCCCACATCCTAACCATCCAGCAAGTCCTGTTCATTCTACCTTCAAGATATATCCAGAATCCCATCACTTCCCAAAACTGCTGCCATTCTAGCCTGAGCCACCATCATCTCTTGCCTGAATTAGTGCAGTAGCCATTTAACTGTTCCCAATTTCTCTGCCTTGATCTTTTTCAAATCTGTTCTCAACTTGCCAGATGGCACTTTCTTTTTTTTTTTTTTAAATTTTATTTTATTTTTAAACTTTACAATATTGTATTGGTTTTGCCAAATATCGAAATGAATCCACCACAGGTATACATGTGTTCCCCATCCTGAACCTCCCTCCCTCCTCCCTCCCCATACCATCCCTCTGGGTCGTCCCAGTGCACCAGGCCCAAGCATCCAGTATCGTGCATCGAACCTGGACTGGCGACTCGTTCCATATATGATATTTTACGTATTTCAATGCCATTCTCCCAAATCATCCCACCCTCTCCCTCTCCCACAGAGTCGAAAAAGACTGTTCTATACATCTGTGTCTCTTTTGCTGTCTCGTATACACGGTTATTGTTACCATCTTTCTAAATTCCATATATATGCGTTAGTATACTGTATTGGTGTTTTTCTTTCTGGCTTACTTCACTCTGTATAACAGGCTCCAGTTTCGTCCACCTCATTAGAACTGATTCAAATGTATTCTTTTTAATGGCTGAGTAATACTCCATTGTGTATATGTACCACTGCTTTCTTATCCATTCATCTGTTGATGGACATCTAGGTTGCTTCCATGTCCTGGCTATTATAAACAGTGCTGTGATGAACACTGGGGTACACGTGTCTCTTTCAATTCTGGTTTCCTCAGTGTGTATGCCCAGCAGTGGGATTGCTGGATCATAAGGCAGTTCTATTTCCAGTTTTTTAAAGAATCTCCACACTGTTCTCCATAGTGGCTGTACTAGTTTGCATTCCCACCAACAGTGTAAGAGGGTTCCCTTTTCTCCACACCCTCTCCAGCATTTATTGCTTGTAGACTTTTGGATCGCAGCCATTCTGACTGGTGTGAAATGGTACCTCATTGTGGTTTTGATTTGCATTTCTCTGATAATGAGTGATGTTGAGCATCTTTTCATGTGTTTGTTAGCCATCTGTATGTCTTCTTTGGAGAAATGTCTATTTAGTTCTTTGGCCCATTTTTTGATTGGGTCATTTATTTTTCTGGAATTGAGCTGTAGGAGTTGCTTGTATATTTTTGAGATTAGTTGTTTGTCAGTTGCTTCATTTGCTATTATTTTCTCCCATTCTGAAGGCTGTCTTTTCACCTTGCTTATAGTTTCCTTTGTTGTGCAGAAGCTTTTAAGTTTAATTAGGTCCCATTTGTTTATTTTTGCTTTTATTTCCAATATTCTGGGAGGTGAGTCATAGAGGATCCTGCTGTGATGTATGTCAGAGAGTGTTTTGCCTATGTTCTCCTCTAGGAGTTTTATAGTTTCTGGTCTTACATTTAGATTTTTAATCCATTTTGAGTTTATTTTTGTGTACGGTGTTAGAAACTGTTCTAGTTTCATTCTTTTACAAGTGGTTGACCAGTTTTCCCAGCACCACTTGTTAAAGAGGTTGTCTTTTCTCCATTGTATATTCTTGCCTCCTTTGTCAATGATAAGGTGTCCATATGTGCGTGGATTTATCTCTGGGCTTTCTATTTGTTCCATTGATCTATATTTCTGTCTTTGTGCCAGTACTATACTGTCTTGATGACTGTGGCTTTGTAGTAGAGCCTGAAGTCAGGTAGGTTGATTCCTCCAGTTCCATTCTTCTTTCTCAAGATAGCTTTGGCTATTCGAGGTTTTTTGTATTTCCATACAAATTGTGAAATTATTTGTTCTAGCTCTGTGAAGAATACCGTTGGTAGCTTAATAGGGATTGCATTGAATCTATAAATTGCTTTGGGTAGTATACTCATTTTCACCATATTGATTCTTCTAATCCATGAACATGGTATATTTCTCCATCTATTAGTGTCCTCTTTGATTTCTTTCACCAGTGTTTTATAGTTTTCTATATATAGGTCTTTAGTTTCTTTAGGTAGATATATTTCTAAGTATTTTATTCTTTCCGTTGCAATGGTGAATGGAGTTGTTTCCTTAATTTCTCTTTCTGGTTTCTCATTATTAGTGTATAGGAATGCAAGGGATTTCTGTGTGTTGGTTTTATATCCTGCAACTTTACTATAATCATTGATTAGTTCTAGTAATTTTCTGGTGGAGTCTTTAGGGTTTTCTATGTAGAGGATCATGTCATCTGCAAACAATGAGAGTTTTACTTCTTCTTTTCGAATTTGGATTCCTTTTATTTCTTTTTCTGCTCTGATTGCTGTGGCCAAAACTTCCAAAACTATGTTGAATAGTTATGGTGAAAGTGGGCACCCTTGTCTTGTTCCTGACTTTAGAGGAAATGCTTTCAGTTTTTCACCATTGAGGATAATGTTTGCTGTGGGTTTGTCATATATAGCTTTTATTAAGTTGAGGTATGTTCCTTCTAGTCCTGCTTTCCGGAGAGTTTTTATCATAAATGGATGTTGAATTTTGTCAAAGGCTTTCTCTGCATCTATTGAGATAATCATATGGTTTTTATTTTTCAATTTGTTAATGTGGTGTATTACATTGATTGATTTGTGGATATTGAAGAATCCTTGCATCCCTGGGATAAAGCCCACCTGGATGGTGTATGATCTTTTTAATGTGTTGTTGGATTCTGATTGCTAAAATTTTGTTAAGGATTTTTGCATCTATATTCATCAGTGATATTGGCCTATAGTTTTCTTTTTTTGTGGGATCTTTGTCAGGTTTTGGTATTAGGGTGATGGTGGCCTCATAGAATGAGTTTGGAAGTTTACCTTCCCAGATGGCACTTTCTACCCAACATCCTCCCAGTCTTTCTTCTGATCTCCACTCCTACTTTGCTCATATTCATTTGCTCCATTCCAGCTATCTTACCTTCCTTGCTAATGTTTGAACACATCAGACATGCTTCCATCTCAGCACCTCTGCACTTGCTGTTCCCCCTGTCTTGAATGCTCTTTTGAGTTATTCTCATTAAGTTCATGAAATAAGAAGTAAAGTCATTACAGCTCATTTCCTGACTTCCTTCAGATCTTTACTGGGTAAAGCCTCCTGGGCCACCCTCTCTGATGTTGCAGACCCCACTCAGCTTGATCAATCTTCCTTCTCTATTCTTCTTCTAAGCACTTATGATTATCTATGATTATTTTACTTACTAATTTGTTTATTGCCCATATTCCCCAATAACAGATATAGGCTCCATGAGGGCAAGGATTTTTTAACTACTGTACTCAAAATACTCAGGATAGGTGCCTGGCACATAGGAGTCTCAACAGATATTTGTTGAAAAAATAAATGAAACTTTTTTAAAATTACTTCCTTGATAGCTAGACTGATATTATATTTTAGTCTTGCCTTCCCTCCTCATCTGCTGATTTGTTTTTCAGTATTTATGGCCATTCTACTACATGTAATTTTCCAGATCAAAATTCCATATATCCTCTTTTTTCCCCTAAACCTATGTTACAGTCTACAACTTCACTTCCTTGATAGAAGAATGCATTTATTTGTATTTAGTGTTTCAGCCCCTTTATTGGAGTGATTAAAAAAAAATATCAAAGTTGAGGAGAATTTTAGAGTCCCCCTTATCCCACCCTATCATTTGACACAAATGGAAACGTGATCTAGAAAGGGACGAAATCCTTCAAGATTACACACCTAGTTCCTCATTAATAGCAGAGCGGGGTCACTTCCCTCCCATAGTACCAACCACTTTATCTTCCTTCTGGCTCTGTAAGTAAAACTAGCTTCTTTTAATTCTTCTGCCTCTTTTATTTTTTCTCCCTCCCCTTAGTTATATCATTTTGATATCTTCATAAATCTGCTTTTATCTCATTTTGCAAGAATATTTGTGCAAAATGAAAAGGGAAGATTTTCATAGAATTTAAACAAAACCCCTACAGACTCTGCTAAACTTTTCATTAGATTCTTTTAAGATGTATTATGTATAAATATGCAAAAGATGTGTTAGAATTTAAACTCCAGAACAAAAATGTTTCAGAAAACGTGATTAAAATGTTAATATAACATCTACCTCAAAAGAGTGTTGCGAAGATTCAATGGGAAAATGTACATTGCCTGGCATACAGGGGAGACAGAAAAAACATATGCCATGGCATGGAGTTAGGTGTTCAAAGTGTGAGTGTTGTGTATGTACCAGAGTTCCCATGTGGCCTTACTGTACATAATACCAAGACCCAATTTTCACTCTTAGTAGAAAAATTTGGTGAATTTGTTTTGGTCCAACTAGTTATAATAATTTATTATTTTACTTCCTGAGTAATTCCTCCTTTTACACAGACACAACATATCATTGAGTTAGTGGATGCCAACAGTTATCCTCATACCCATTTATTTTGTGGTGGAAACTGAAATCCAAAGATGATTTACCTCAGCTCAAATGTAGCTAAGTAGTAAGAGAAATGGAAGCAGAAGCTTGAACATCTAATTCCTAATCCTGAGTTTGCCCATTGAGTCAGTCAGCACCATAAGTATGAGTAAATAATTCAAAATAAATAAACTAAACATTGTCTCCTGTAGCACTAAATATTTGGACATTCCTCTCATGGAGAGATTGACTCTATATTGCATGCCCTTGAATCTATGACTGTTTGGCCAATAGAATAAAGAAGTGAAGCTGGGCCAGATCCCAGGCCTAGGCTTTAAGAAACTGGCAACTCTCACTTCCTGTCTCTTAGAATATTCTCTCTGGAAACCCAGGATCAGAATGTAAGAAGTGCTATTGCCTTGGACCCACCATGTTAGAAAGGCAATGCAATCAGCATTCCAGCCAACAGTCCACCTTTCAGGTAAAACTACCATGGTGATGCTCCTGTGAATGAAGACATCCTGAACCCTCCAGACAGGCCCATTCACCTGCTGAAGCTCACTGAACAACCTTACCTAATTCTGCACGAAGCTGAAGTATCGCTGAACTGAGCCATGCCTGAATTCCTATGCAATAAAATCCTGATATATGAGAAATGGTTGTTAGGTTAACTACTGAGTCTTGGAATAATATATTATCCAGCAAGAGATAATGAATAGAATTCTCTATCTGGAAGTATAGTGCTATCATAACAATAAGTGAAACCATGTAGTAGTGGTTTGGGAAGCAGACAAGGGGCAGAACAGAAAGACTTTGAGGACTTTGTTTGTGAAAGCTGGGAGGACCTGAAGGAGACTGTTGGTGAATACTTAGAAGATAGTGCAGTGACTGTTTTTGGAAACTGGAGAAAAGTTGATCCTGGTTATGAAATAGCAGAAATTTTGGCAGTGTTTTTGCCTATGGTAATATACACGATATAAAATAGACATAATGAACTGGATTGAGCTGGATTTGGATTTCCAAAAGGAATGCCAAATGATTTGTTTTTAGGCACATGATATGATATAGATAAATAAAGGTGAGGTGAAAAAATAGGAACTGCTTAATTATTATAATTAAATAATTATTTATATTATTTTATTATATTCTGCCTAATTCCTAGGAAGCAGGACTGAAGCTTAGTCGAAGAATGCCTATATGTGGCCAGTAAGACTTCAGAAATGCTGTAGACTAGAGACTGCTCTGTGCTTTCTAGTCTCTCCATTTTTCATAGGAACACCTATTGCCTATGTCTTACCTCCATCTCAACATTGTATGTCAGGGGAAATAACCTGTTTCTTTAGTTCTCAGGTTTTCAGACTGAGAGGACCCATACTCCTAGAAACAGATGTCAAGTGTCTCATTCATCCCTGTACCTGATTTGAATGACAAGAACCTGGATCTTAAGTCTGTTGTTGATGATGCCTGAGTCCTGATATTGTTATGAGATGAGAACTGGGGAGTACTTCGGAGAGAGTGAAGGTGTCTTTGCATAGGGAAGGAATGTAAATAATCAATGATCAAATTGACACTGTGACAGATTAAATGTTGCCACAAATTCTCTGCTCTTCCATGAAGAAGTGGAGTATATATTCCCTCCCCTTGGATCTGGGTGAGCTCGGTGATTTGCTTTGGCCACAGAATATGGCAGAAGTAAGAGTGAGCCAGTTTTTGGACCCAGACTTAAGGTACTGACAACCTCACCTCACATTCTCTTGGAATGCCATTTCTGGGAGCCCTAAATCCTCGACTATATTATGCTATGTTGAAGAGATTCATATGCTGTCATATGTTGACAAGAAGTACTCCAGAAGCCAAGATCAGGCATCTAGCCTAGGAACTAAATTTGTAAATGAATCTTAGAATCTCCAGACCAGTTCATCTGCCAGCTGAGAATCCCCAGTGATCTCAATTGACCCCACATGAAACAATCATCCAGCTGAGCCCTATTCAAACCATTAACCAAAAATACGTGAGATATAATAACATGGTGCTTTAAGCCCCCATGTTTGGGGGTAACTTGTTACACAGCAAGAAATAACCAGAACACTAACTATTCATATAATAAGTAAATACATGTAGGCACATTTTTCACAATAGACTATACACCCTAAAGTTGTGATGAGTTGACTTTTTGTAAAGGTAACCACATTTCAAATTGCTAAGAATGATTTGCATTTTTCTCATCCATAAGACATGCAGTCACTACTGCACTTAGCTCACAGGAACACTGAGAGAAACAAATGAGATAATATGTATCTCATCTGCAAAGCCTTTCCCAATTTATAAATATATGACATTACTATTACTTTTCTGGGCTCCAAAATCATTGCAGATGGTGACTGCAGCCATGAAATTAAAAGACACTTACTCCTTGGAAGGAAAGTTATGACCAACCTAAATAGCATATTCAAAAGCAGAGACATTACTTTGCCAACAAAGGTTCGTCTAGTCAAGGCTATGGTTTTTCCTGTGGTCATGTATGGATGTCAGAGTTGGACTGTGAAGAAGGCTGAGCACCGAAGAATTGATGCTTTTGATCTGTGGTGTTGGAGAAGACTCTTGAGAGTCCCTTAGACCCAATGGATCCAACCAGTCCATTCTGAAGGAGATCAGCCCTGGGATTCCTTTGGAAGGAATGATGCTAAAGCTGAAACTCCAGTACGTTGGCCACCTCATGCGAAGAGTTGACTCATTGGAAAAGACTGATACTGGGAGGGATTGGGGACAGGAGGTAAAGGGGATGACAGAGGATGAGATGGCTGGATGGCATCACTGACTCGATGGATGTGAGTCTGAATGAACTCTGGGAGTTGGTGATGGACAGGGAAGCCTGGGGTGCTGCGATTCATGGGGTCACAAAGAGTTGGACATGACTGAGCGACTGATCTGATCTGATCTGATCTGACTATTACTTTTTAAAGGCACATTTTAATAAAGTGAAGGGTTCCTTTGTCATTCAAATAATCATACAGTTTTTAATCAATTTTGTAAGTTCAGCTCATCACAGGTCTGGTTTTTCTATATACTCTTTTATAGGCACGTAAAATCTCTGTCCTATCTATGTAGACTTTATTCAGTACTACATTAAAGCCATGGTTATTAATAAAACTATATTTTAGTACAATGTTGACCTGTAGCAGACATACTTTACATCAGATAAGTAAAGCCCAACTGGTATTAGCTCATTCAGTCAAGAATACAACTCTTGGTAGAGGTAGAAGAAGCACGAAAGAAGTAGCTTGAGATAGAAAGTCTACCCCAAGCTGTGGTTCTGCCTCGTGTTGGCTGCTGCTGCTGCTGCTAAGTCGCTTCAGTCGTGTCTGACTCTGTGCAACCCCATAGACGGCAGCCCACCAGGCTCCCCTGTCCCTGGGATTCTCCAGGCAAGAACACTGGAGTGGGTTGCCATTTCCTTCTCCAATGCATGAAAGTGAAAAGTGAAAGTGAAGTTGCTCAGTCGTGTCCGACTCTTCGCGACCCCATGGACTCCTCCATCCATGGGATTTTCCAGGCAAGAGTACTGGAGTGGGTGCCATCACCTTCTTCGGCCTCGCGTTAGCACTTGTGCTCAATTTATGCACAGTAAGCATGAAGGAGACAGAGAACGGAGCATTCAAATACTTTCTTCCATAACAAAGAATGAAGTCTTATGAAGGCGTAGAAGTAGACCCATGAATTGCTTCTGTTAAGAGAGCTGAGACTATGAGAAATTTGTCAAACTTTGGCTTACTGAACTCAAATATAGTAAGTTATATTTCATGTTTTTAATGACAGTTTTTCCCCTTCAGAAAGATAAAATATATAAAAATGGTCTTTAAAAGGTCATTCCTCAGATTTAGTATCAAAAAAAGAGCTAAAAGCATTTAACACACAAACACACACACACACCTGCATGCACACACACACATGCACACAATTGTTCATTAGTTTAGCTAGCATTATCTGCTTTTATACCTTAAAATCTTTCTTTCAAATAAACAATATACAATGATATACAATACCTCAACAGCATACATTTCCTCAGCTTTCCCATCACATGACATTACATTACCAATGCCTTATTAGCATTGGGCTTTCTTCTTTAGAGCAATTAGAACACCAGAAAACTGAGTGCCTCTCCAAAAGCATGCTAGCCAAGCATATCACAAGAGCCTGATAAGGTACTCTTCAGACACTGGCCCATCTTCTCCTTCAACTTAGGAAATTTCAGAGATTCTGGGAGCTGGAGAACTTGAGAGAGTCTACTTCCTTTTAAAGGAAAGACCAACTTGGGCCGGAAGAACCTTGAAGGCGTAACTAACCTTTGTTTCCATTGCTCTTCACCTTTCCTGCAACAGAACCTTAGATTCAGGGAAAGTACTAAAAAAGAAAAAAACTCTTTCATATAATCTTCTACAACATGGCCAAGATAAGACCTAGCATTCACTCTAACTTGGTACGATAGACTGACTAGTGTGTAAAGTGTAAAAATATTGAGGCTTACTTACCAAGTACCCTCACAACAACCCTATAGACTAGACCCTCATTTTACAAAAATGAGGAAAGTAAGGAATAGAGAGATTAAGGAATTCACTGACATGACATCAATTCAGTCGCTCAGTTGTGTCCAGTTCTTTGCGACCCCAGGAAGTACACCAGGCTTCCCTGTCCATCACCAACTCCCAGAGCTTGCTCCAATTCATGTCCTTTGAGTCGGTGAGGCCATCCAACCATCTCATCCTCTGTCATCCCCTTCTCCTCCACCTTCAATCTTTCCCAGCATCAGGGTCTTTTCAAATGAGTCAGTTCTTTGCATGAGGTGGCCAAAGTATTGGAGCTTCAGCCACAGTGTCAGGCCTTCCAATGAATATTCAGAACTGATTTCCTTTAGAATTGACTGGTTTGATCTCCTTGCTGTCCAAGGGACTCTCAAGAGTCTTCTCCAACACCACAGTTACATAGCTGCCATTTATTGGAAAGAAAGGAATTGGAATAAAACCCGAGTCTGGTTCCTTAACCCTATGCTTAATCACTGTTTATACTGGCTTCCAAGTGAGGATGGGGCAATAATGATAGTTACCATTTATCAAAAGGTGATAGAGGCAGGAAACCTGGGGCTTTTAAGACAGGCTGAACTCCAATCTCAACCTCTTAACACCTCCATGACCCCAGAGAGGTGAGTGAACATCTTTAGTGTAGTGAAATTTGCTCAGTTGTGTCCAACTCTCTGTGACGCCATGGACTGTAGCCTGCCAGGCGCCTCTGTCCATGGAATTCTCCAGGCAAGAATACTGGAGTGGGTAGCTGTTCCCTTCACCAGGGGATCTTCCCAAACCAGGGATCAAACCCTGGTCTCCTGCATTGAAGGCAGGTTCTTTATCCTCTGAGCCACCAGCAAAGCCTGAACTTCTTTAAGATAGACATAATTACAATACACTCATAAAGGTTAGTGTGTGTTTTAATGATCTGTTCAGTAGCTAGAATTTAATAAGCACTCAAAAAATGAGAAACAGATTATTAGTAGTTCCTATATGCCAAATACCATTTATATATTATGAACAACCTAATAACAGCCATGAAAGGAAAGTATTTTATCCATTTTATAGACCCAGAAACTGAAGCCTAGAATTGCCCAGAATTACATAGTTGAGTCAAGATTTGATCCTAGGCCTATATGACTACAAAAGCTTTGCTAGTTGCATACTATTCCTCTACTTCTCTCAGCATAGCAGCCTAGGCTGAGATCACCCTGGACCACAAGTAACATTTTGAATAATCAATTAATGTTTGTCAGCAACTAAGGTGGTGCAGCTGCTTTGTTCACTGAACTTGTTGCTTCTCAAATTCCACTTTTACTCTAACGCTCAAGGGAGGAAGATATTTAACTTATCTCTCCAGAGGAAAATACTAAACTTATAAACAGTAGCACTTTATACAAAATATTCAAAGTTAGCTTAATTTAGAGAAAACGAGCCTGGACTGAGGATCAAGACATTTGGTTTTTGTTTTGATTTACTTTTATCAACACTCTAATGACAGACTGTGTATACTTAGACATGTAACTTCAGAACCTCTACATTCTCCCCGTGAAATGAAAGATGAGTTCAAAGTGTTCATTCTAATTCTAAAGTGCTACTATTTAGTACCTCTTACATAGAAAGCTGAGTGCCGAAGAATTGAAGCTTTTGAACTGTGGTGTTGGAGAAGACTCTTGAGAGTCCCTGGGACTGCAAGGAGATCCATCCAGTCCATTCTGAAGGAGATCAGCCCTGGGATTTCTTTGGAGGGAATGATGCTAAAGCTGAAACTCCAGTACTTTGGCCATCTCATGCATAGAGTTGACTCATTGGAAAAGACTCTGATGCTGGGAGGGATTGGGGGCAGGAGGAGAGAGGATGAGATGGCTGGATGGCATCACTGACTTGATGGACATGAGTCTGAGTGAACTCCAGGAGTTGGTGATGGACAGGGAGGCCTGGCGTGCTACAATTCATGGGGTCGCAAAGAGTCGGACATGACTGAGCGACAGAACTGGACTGACATACATACATGTATGGGCTTCCCCAGTGGCTCAGCAGTAAATAAAATATGCCTGCAATGAAGGAGATGCAGAAGATGTGGGTTTGATCCCTGTGTCAGGAAAATCCCCTGTAGGAGGGCGTGGGAACCCACTCCAATATTCTTGCCTGGGAAATCCCATGGACAGAGGAGTCTAGCAGGCTACAGTCCATGGGATTGAAAACAGTCAGACATGACTGAAGTGACTGAGCATGCATGCACACACATACATGTATGCATACACATGTAGCAGTCAAAAGCCTCTAAACCAATTCTTCTCAGTAGGAACCCAGCAACATTATTATTACTTAAAGAGCTGTTTCAAAACTCAGATATTAGGACCCTTGAGATTATGACTCCATTGATCTGATTGAAGCTTGAGATCAAATCTGTATATATTTTTTAAACACTGCTCAGCTTTTTCAGGTGAGCAATCAGGCTCCAGAAGCAATGCTTTAGAATCCTTTGATAGGTGCAAAATCACTATGCTCTGAGAACATAAGGATGACCAAATCCTGCACCAAGGCCTCAGCCCAGGGGAGCAAACTTACTGTTGAGGTAAAGTTCAGTTCAATTCAGTCTCTCAGTCATGTCCGACTCTTTGTGACCCTGTGGACTGCAGCACGCCAAGCCTCCCTTTCTATCACCAACTCCCAGAGCTTACTCAGACTCATGTCCATCGAGTTGATGATGCCATTCAACCATCTCATCCTCTGTCATCCCCTTCTCCTCTCACCTTCAATCTTTCCCAACATCAGGGTCTTTTCAAATGAGTCAGTTCTTCGCATCAGGTGGCCAAATTATTGGAGTTTCAGCTTCAGCATCAGTCCTTCCAAAGAATATTCAGGACTTGTTTCCATTAGGATTGACTGGTTTGATCTTCTTAAAGTCCAAGGGACTCTCAAGAGTCTTTTCCAACACTACAATTTAAAAGCATCAATTCTTCGGTGCTCAGCTTTCTTTATAGTCCAGCTCTCATATCCATACATGACTACTGGAAAAACCATGGCCTTGACTAGACGGACCTTTGTTGACAAAGTAATGTCTCTGCTTTTTAATATGCTGTCTAGGTTGGTCATAACTTTTCTTCCAAGGAGCAAGTGTCTTTTAATTTCATGGCTGCAGTCCCATCTGCAGTGATTTTTGGAGCCCCCCAAAAATAAAGTCTCTCACTGTTTCCATTTTTTCCCATCTATTTGCCATGAAGTGATGGGACCAGATGCCTTGATCTTAGTTTTCTGAATGTTGAGTTTTAAGCCAACTTTTTCACTCTCCTCTTTCACTTTCACCAAGAGGCTCTTTAGTTCTTCTAAATTTGATGGTATTGTCCATGTATTATCACATGGTGGATAGATGGAGGGAGAAACCTTTACAAATGATTTTCCTATTTAAAAAAATCCATATTGCCATTATAGCATCAATTTTAAATCTGAAGCAAAGATCTAGAAAGCAATAGGATTGACTCACATAGTTGTGGTGTCACATTCAACTTGAGAATCACCCAAAGTCAAGAGAAAGTGTGGTCAATAAAGCCCAAGGATACAGTCAGTACCTGAGCACAAAACCTGTTATCTAGTACCTGGGTTTGCTGAGCTAGGATTATGACATGATACCAAAACCATTAATAAAAATGAATATGACTGAGAAAAGTAGATTGAAGAGAATCCAAAGACAAACACAGTGGCACCCAATATCAAGAAATGAGTCATAGCTCTTTACTATTATCAAGGCCAGCTGAAGTCATGCTGGAAAGGATGTCACCACCCAGAAAGAAATGGGTCATTTTTTAAAGTATAAATATTAATACTACTCAGACCATCATAGTAAATAAAAATATTTACCCAAGGACCAGTGATACTGTACATAAAAGACTGAAGGTCAGGTTGGCACATATCCACCATCACCATTTCCAAAACTCAAGGATCATGCAAGCCAGCAGGTAAATACACATAGATCTATTGTCTATTTGGAGAGATATTTTGCATATGACCTTAAGTACTTCTTGTTTGAGTGTTATCTTCAAAATAGAGTTAATAAGACTGTCTAAGAGTATTTGACAATTATTTAATTACAACCTGCAAAGTACACTAAACTCTTTGGCAGAAAAAGATACGTGAAGAAATATATAAAATGGATAAGAGCAAAATAGTCCTTAAAAACACCCTGACACCCTCCTCTATAAGCTACATGCTACATCTATCTTCTAGATCTTCTAATCTCAATATTTCATCAGGTATTCATGAATGAAATCATTTATAATCAGTCAAGTAAATCCTTCATCAATAAACTGAGTCCTGTGTAGACAGCCTCTTTGCTCTGCCCAGGGGGGATATATGAAGACATTGGAATCTGAGGCACAATTTGTTATTTAGTCACTAAGTCATGTCTGACTCTTTTGTGACCCCATGTACTATAGCCCTCCAGGCTCCTCTGTCCATAGGATTTCCCAGCAAGAACATTGGAGTGAGCTGTTATTTCCTTCTTCAGGAGATCTTCCAACCCAGGGATCGAACTCAAGTCTATCAAACTCAAATCTACATGAACTCGAATCTACATTGGCAGGTGGATTCTTTACCACTAAGCCACCCAGCATAATACAAAAATATATTTGGTCTTTGCCCACAGTTCCTGGTACAGAGCTTCTAAAACCCTTGGCATTTCCTGAGTGATAGGAGTATCTTTTGTTATTCCAGAGTTTATGCTAGTCATATGACTTAGGGCAAGGGCCCCTAGATAATCTCAGGATGGGGCTGGTCACCAGAGAGACCAAATGATTAGAGTGTCAGCCCCACCCAGCAACCTCCAGGAAGGGAAGGGTGGGGCTGGACCTTGAGCTCTATAGAAAATCATGAACAGTGAAATTCAGAAAGCTCCCAGTTTGGTGAACAACTCTAGGTGCTGCAAGGGTGATGTGCCTAGGAAGGCATGGAAACTCCATTCTCTGGCCCTCCTCTACTCCCCAATACCTTAACCTATGCCTCTCTTCCATGTAGTAAGTAAAAGACTTTCCAGAGTTCTGAGAGCCATTATAGCAAATTATCAAACTTGAGGAGACTGTCATGGAAATCCCCCATTTAGAGTTAGGGAGTCAGAAGTACAGGTAGCCTAGGACTTGAGATTGGCCTCTGAAGTGGGAACAGTCTTGTGGGACTGAACCCTTTAACTCCTGGGATCTGAGGCTAGCTCCAGGTAGGCAGTGTCAGAATTGAATTGAATTGTTGGATACACAGTTGCGTCTGACAAATCTGGAAGTGGTGTTGGAAAAGACATCAGGTACTTGGTATCAGGAGAAAAAAAAACAATGTATTTCTTCATATCAGAGCTTTTCTGGACTGATGTCCCAAAAGGTTACATTTCAAGACTAAAAGAAAATTGGCCAGAAACTTCATGTCAACCAACAAATTTTAAAATGAGATGTTGTTTGGTTATAGTTTCGTTAATACCTCTGTTATTTCTAAAATTTTATTCAGAGGAAATAAAGCCCTTTTTACATGTTAAATATCAATCTAAGTCCAAAATATTTTACCAGATGGATTCTTATTAAAATGCAAGAAAAGAATAAAAGGAAAATACAGCGCACAGGAGCAGCAGTTAATCCATAGGTTAAGTCCTCTCCTAATGAAATGACAGAAGCAGTTTCTATTTTTGTTTTATATTTCTTTTAAGTCATAGCAGTATATTTTCTAATCAGACACTCTTATTATCCTCCACCATTCCTTTCTCTAAACTTCGGAGCTCTCTTCCCCTACCCACTTCTTTCCAATCCTAAATAACTTCAGGCTTGTCTCAATTGCTTATAGTAAAGCATATAATGTACTGTAAAGAGTACAAGCTGTAGATCAAGAGACCTAGTTCAGTTCAGTTCAGTTCAGTCACTCAGTCGTGTACGACTCTTTGTGACCACATGGACTGCAGCACGCCAGGCCTCCCTGTCTATCGCCAACTCCCATAGCTTACTTAAACTCATGCCCATCAAGTCAGTGATGCCATCCAGCCATCTCATCCTCTGTCATCCCCTTCTCCTCCTGACCCGAATCCCTCCCAGCATCAGAGTCTTTTCTAATGAGTCAACTCTTCGCATGAGGTGGCCAAAGTACTGGACTTTCAGCTTTACTATCATTCCTTCCAAAGAACACCCAGGACCGATCTCCTTTAGAATGGACTGGTTGGATCTCCTTGCAGTCCAAGGCACTCTCAAGAGTCTTCTCCAACACCACAGTTCAAAAGCATCAATTCTTCAGTGCTCAGCTTTCTTCACAGTCCAACTCTCACATCCATACATGACCACTAGAAAAACCATAGCCTTGACTAGAAGGACCTTTGTTGGCAAAGTAATGTCTCTGCTTTTCAATATGCTATCTAGGTTGGTCATAACTTTCCTTCCAAGGCGTAAGCGTCTTTTAATTTCATGGCTGCAGTTACCATCTGCAGTGATTTTGGAGCCCCGAAAAATAAAGTCTGACACTGTTTCCACTGTCTCCCCATCTATTTACCATGAAGTGATGGGACTAGATGCCATGATCTTCGTTTTCTGAATGTTGAGCTTTAAGCCAACTTTTTCACTCTCCACTTTCACTTTCATCAAGAGGCTTTTGAGTTCCTCTTCACTTTCTGCCATAAGGGTGGTATCATCTGCATATCTGAGGTTATTGATATTTCTCCCGGAAATCTTGATTCCAGCTTGTGCTTCTTCCAGTCCAGCGTTTCTCATGATGTACTCTGCATATAAGTTAAATAGTCAGGGTGACAATATACAGCCTTGATGTACTCCTTTTCCTATTTGGAACCAGTCTGTTGTTCCATGCCCAGTTCTAACTGTTGCTTCCTGACCTGCATACAGATTTCTCAGGAGGCAGGTCAGGTGGTCTGGTATTCCCATCTCTTTCAGAATTTTCCACAGTTTATTCCAATCCACACAGTCAAAGGCTTTGGCATAGTCAATAAAGCAGAAATAGACATTTTTCTGGAACTCTCTTGCTTTTTCAATGATCCAGCAGATGTTGGCAATTTGATCTCTGGTTCCTCTGCCTTTTCTAAAACCAGCTGGAACATCTGAAAGTTCACAGTTCATGTATTGCTGAAGCCTGGCATGGAGAATTTTGAGAATTACTTTACTAGCGTGGCTTTCTTTATAGTCCAACTCTTACATCCATACATGACTACTGGAAAAACCATAGCTTTGACTAGATGGACCTTTGTTGGCAAAGTAATGTCTCTGCTTTTTATTATGCTGTCTAGGTTGATCATAACTTTTCTTCCAAGGAGCAAGAGACGTAAGTCTTAGGTTTATAATTGCCTAATACTGCCATGGGCTTCCCTGATAGCTCAGTTAAACAATCTGCCTACAATGCAGAAGACCCAGGTTCAATCCCTGGGTTGGGAAGATCCACTGGAGAAGGGATAGGCTACCCAGTCCAGTATTTGTGGGCTTCTGTTTTGGCTCAGCTGGTAAAGAATCCGCCCTCAATGCAGGAGACCTGGATTTGATCCCTGGGTTGGGAAGATCCCCTGGAGAAAAGAAAAGCTACCCATTCCAGTATTCTGGCCTAGAGAATTCCATGGGGTCACAAAGAGTTGGACACAACTAGGCAACTTTCACTTCACTTTACAATACTGCCATGAACTAGTTTGAGGACTTAAGAATTAACACATAAATGCCCTGAGATTTTAGTGGTTTCATTATTATAATAATACATTTGGACCAGACAATATTGAAGATCTAAGACTCTCTAAGAAAGTTTTCTATTAACATTTTCTATAATGTTAGCAACATTGACTAGCTTTTGAAATTAAGCAAAGGTCTCAGAACTATCCCATGGTCAATACCTGAAAACAAAATTATTTTATCACAATAGGAAAACACCTAGCTTAATCACCTACAAAAAAAGAGGTCAGTACATTGTTTCATTCTTGGCATGACTGGAGAAATATAGGATTGCACATATTATCTAAAACTTCAGGGAAACACAGGAAAACATTTCTTCTAATCTTAATAGGAAAAAAAGAGCAAAGAAAACCTAGTCCAAATACCAAATGAGAGGAAAAAAGGCAGCAAAAAAAGCAGAGAGAGAGAGAAAAGCACAAAACCAAGATGAAAAAAATAAAGCAAAAATATTTTTATGAAAATAAATATAAATAAAGTTCTTTATTAAAAGATTGACTCTAAAATTGGGTTAAAAAGCACGGTCCATCAGATTTTCCAGGTAAGGGTACTGGAGTGGGTTGCTATTTCCTTCCCCAGGAGATCTTCCCAACCCAGGGTTTGAACCCAGGTCTCCCGCATTGTAGGCAGACGCTTTACCATCTGAGCCACCAGGGAAGTCTGAATCCAACTATATGCTGGACTGAAAAATATACATCTAAATTAAAAAGATCAGTAAAGATTTACCGGGTTTATATAAAACAAAAGATTAATGACACAAAAAGTACACAAAAGGCACTAGATAAAAAATTTTAATTTAGAATAAAAAAGATAGACTTGACAACAGAAGTATAAGTAGGAGCCATTATATACCTAGTAACTGGTATTAAGCTATATAAAGTGCACAGCTCTTACACACAGTGAGAGAACTAGCCAGATACACAACGGAGACCTTGAAACAGTTTTCCTTCTTTGATAAATCAGTAGACCTAATAGAAATTATATTTAACCAGTAATTTTTAAATAATATAATGTTTTAGTTTAAAGTTTATGAACCTCTCAGAGTACATAGACTCTTAAAATACGTAGAATATTTTTAGAAGTTGATCATGTACCAAAAAAAATTAAACTTTGATAAATTCTATAAAGGAAAAATATACAGTCTACATCCTGCAACTGTAATGAAATAAACTGGAAAATAGGAGTTGGTAAAAAAGGAAACTTTATTTGTAAATTAGAAAAATACATAAGTAACTCTTGGATCAGAGAAAAAATAAAAATTTTATTATAAACTACATATATATTAGAAAATTGTATATTAGAATATTTCATATTAAAACTAAATAATATATTTAAAACTAGTCAGAAGAAATAGGAGATCTCTATACTTGCTTTATTAGAGCAGAAGTAATTCAAGTAAAAGACTTAAGCTTAATTGAATTTAGGAAGTTAGAAAGTAAAAGTAATTTTTGAAAGCAGATGGAAATAAATAACAAAAATTAAAGCAGATAATAATGAAAGCAAACATAGAAAACATAATAGTCAAGCATATTCTGGAAAGTTCAGAAAAAAATAAAAATATATAAAAGAACTTAGGACAATTACAAAAGATGAGAAATGAGGTAGAACTAGAGATATGAGAGACACTCTTAAAATTATACAATACCATATACTGTGAAATTTTCAAAATTCACTAATGTTCTGGGGAAATAGAAATGGCTAAAATTAATTCAAAAAGAGCTAGTAAATTGAATAATTCTTTGTCAGTGGAAAAAAAATTAATTCCAATAAGATTTCTAAGTCAAAGCTATTTTACCAGTCTTTGCACGTCTTTAAAGAAATCATCTGTTCATCACCTACACATTTTAGCACAGAAAAAGATGGGAACATATTTCATAGTGAACATATTCACAAGAACCTAATGAAGATAACATGGGGAAAAATTACAAACCAATGCTATTTCTGAGTATAGATATAAACTCATAAGGAAACTTCTTGAAATTGGGATCTCTTAATTAAATAATGAAGACTGTGAGCTTTTATCCTATTTACAAGCTGATAAGTTAGCCTGCCATAGTTTCATGAGGCAGAAGAAACAAGACTTTGGGGTCACAGATGAAGGATTTTATTACTTATAACATGGAAATTAGCCTGAGCATCAGTATGTATGTCAGTGCCCCTTGCCCTCAATTCTCAGAGGGGTGAAGCTACATGGACCCATATAGATGCCGGCACATTCAGTGGGTTGTATTACAGGAGAGGAACCCTGAGCTTAGGAAACTCAAATCTTTAAAAGTGGACAATAAGAATCCTCCCATTGCCCCAGAGGGAGACATTATCTTTTTTATAGTGGACAGTAAGCATGAGTGCTGTTTGCTCCAGAGGGAGACACTATATCTTCAAGGCTATAAGCAAACCTGCCCTTTACTTTGGCGGGAAAGACTATCTCTGTCTTTGAAAAGACATTCTGAAACAAAGAGCAGTCAGTGCCTCTGCTTACACAATACACAGAAATATAAGAGATGCATGGAGAATCACCTCCCAGTACATCATTAGTGGGTAGTTTTCTAAAAATGCAAGGATGGTTTAATATTTAAAAATAAAAATAAAGCAAAGGAAAACAATATAATACAATTCAACATCTAGTCTTGGGGGTTAGAAAGAAAACTTTTTTTATAAATAGAAATATTACTTCTTTAAATGTCTAATTTAAATCTGTTTAAATCTATCTGTTAAAATCTATGCAAATATGTTAAATATTTATCCTAAAGCAACAAGCAACATCCTTATAGTGAAACCCTACAGGCATTCACAATAAAATCAGAAACAAAATAAGGATGGCCATTATAACTGCGATTATCTAACATTATTCTGGAAGTTCCAGTCAAAGAAATGAAAATAAAACATATATAAGAAGTATAAGTAACAAAAGTCATCATTATTTAGGTGACACAGTTATATGTAGACAATGCAAGAAGATCAAAGGAGAACTTTAAAAACACTGAGTTCAATAGAGAAGCCACAGCAAAATAAACATTTAAAAAATGTCCAGTGCAAGCAATAATGAGTTATTTTAAACAATGTTAAACCATAATAACTAGTTACATAAGACTCCATTTCTGGTAGCCTCAAAATTTTTTTAAAAATAGAAATAACCTGAAGAAGAAAGAATGCCTCCTATACAAATATAAATTCAGCACTGTTGAGGCTTTCAAAAGAAAGTATTCAAAAAAGTCACATGTTCCTATGTGGTAAAAGGAATTTTGAAAGTTATTAAATATTTCCAAGTTGAGCTGTAAAAATAACTATATCAAATTAAATTCCCAGTAATAATTTTGGGATCCGATTTGATAAAAAAAATAAATGTTAAATGTATATAGAAGAATATCATATGATGATGACAAGCAAGTTTCTAAAAATAGAGAAATGAGAAGGAACTTATCCTTCTAAACATTAAAGCATATCATAAAGTTACAGTAAAAACTTAAGCAAACAAAGAGTGAATTATAGAAAAATAAGCCTACAGTGCAATGGAGGAAAACAGAGACCAGAAAAAGTGTATACACATCATAAATCAGTAGAGAAAGGATGGTACTGAGTCAACTGATTTTTTTTCTTGAAAAAAAAAAAATCTCTCTTACATGAAATAATATCTGGATGCTAAAAGCTATATTTTTCAAATAAAACCATAGGAATCTAGAGTGACAGGTGAAATCTTTGGGGAAGGCAAGGACAAAAGCCAAGATGGAATAAGTCATGAAGAAAAATGAGAATAGGTTTAGCTGAATAGAAATTTTTTCAATAAAAAGTCACTTCAATATAGTATTAAAAGGCATTCTATAACAATAATAAAATATTACGAAAGTAATGATAGATTTATTGTATAATGGAGACAGCATTGGGTAGTTTACAAGTTCAAGCTCCAATTTACATACAAAAAATGTTCATGTGTTATTTATGATATAAAATAAATAAAAGGTGATATAATGAAGTGATTAGGAGCATGGGAGTAAATCCCAGTTCCAGCTATTGCTAGAGATATTACCATGCCTCAGTTTTATTATCCCTAAAATGAGAATAATAACACCAAACCTCACAGGGTGGTTGGGAGAGTTATGAGAAAATGCAGCTTGGGACAGAGAAAACACTGGATAAATGTTAACTAGACGAGTATTAGTTGCCGTATGAGATATAATCACTTACACTTTCACTCTTGACCCACTCGAATCTCCCATCTGTGTCAGGAAATGAATGAGAGATAAACACAGGAATCTAACTGATGGGCATCTATGCATAATCTAATTGCTGATTAAACCAGATTAGAGAAGTAACTCAATCTGTGGCCCAAAGAAATGAGTCTTATTTGCAGAATAAGAGAAAGAGAAGTTGGCTGCACTCTAGAAACCAGGAGCTCCAAGGAGATGAAGAAGGGGCTGAACCAAGAAGCCTGGGAATTTCACAGGATCATGGTGGTAATGACTGAGTCATTATGACTTCTCCATCGTCACCAACCAAGGAACTCACCCCACCTTGGCATCCAGAGAGGTGACAAGTCAGTGTTCTTCTTACATGTCTCTTTCTCGGTCAGCGGAAAGGACATCCTCTCCACCTTCAGCCATAGAAACATGAGGTGAGAGGGATAATCATTTGCCATTTCACCCCACCTTATTATTTGGAAATAATTTTAAATGAAGGATTGCAATGGGATGCTTTACAACTGTTCAGAAGTATTTTGGACATTGGAAAACTATCATAATACAATGTTGAGGGGCAGTGTGGAGCAGAGTCCCATTATTTATTCATATTTGCAGAGGAAAATTCAGTAAGAAAAACAATAAAATGTTTTCAAAAATTGGTTATTTGATGGGTAGTGAGCTTATAGGCAATTTTAATTTCTTATAGTTCACTGTATTTTTGAAACTTTCTTCAGTTTTTATTACATTCTTATTCAGAAATAAAGGAGAGAAATATGACTGGTTACTGGCTTCTTCAGACAATTTCAATTTCTCAAACCAACAGTACTCTAATTTAAAAGGATTTAAAGTATATGGTTTACTTCTTGGCACTGAGATTTTAGAAATGGGCCAGGAAAGAGAGACTTTCCCTTTGTTTCTATATGCACATCTGTATTTTCTTTACAAGCACACATTACTTTTGAAATTAAAATATAAGCCATTAAAATTTGCATTTTAAAAAGTGGGCTTTTTTAAATCTTCTACATCAAGAGACAGGAAAAACAAAGCAAAGCCAAATATATATGTGTAAACGTTAAAGTTTATGGTTGGGCTTGGGTAGCCTACCACCTAGAAGCTGGGTATTTATTTCAGGGCTCTGTTTCTGTGAGGTTCAAGGGCACCAAACGGGCATTATAAATATTAATAAAAACTTCAAAAGCTAAGCCACATTTTTATGGAGTTAGGAGCATAAACTGAAAGAATTAATTCAGGAAGGAAAAGGTAGTGGTTTTCTATGGTTGTTTTGTTTTGCTTTTGCTGAGAAATCCAGCAGTTCCAATTCTGTCACAATAAGGAAAATCATATAGTTTGTTATTTTGAAAATCGGCAATGCTTGAGTGTGTATCAGGCCACAGACAAACACAGAGAGGGTCGAGAATAGTGTTTTCAGAGTAGAATTTATATCTAAATGTCTAGTTACTGATCTAGCCCCCAGGCCCTCCAGGAGTTGGGTCATCTATTAGACGATGCGTGTGTGTTTGTATATATATGTTTTCTAAAAGCTGACCCCAAATCTGAAGAATGTGAAGGGCAAAAACATAACTGTGTAACTGGCCTCTTGAAAATAAAAGCCAAATTGAATGAGCAGAAAGGATGGGCACTTCTAAGATGGGGCTGCTGGATGGTGAATACATGTGAGCAATGATGAGAGGGGACAGCCCTGCAGTCCTACCTTCCAGCCGGACTGTGCTCACTTTATGGGCTGGAGAGGGGCTGCATTAAAGTTTAATCATACTAAGACCATTTACAAGGCCATGTTCTATTTACATGGCCACTTTCATCCCAAGAATTCCAGGATTTGGTAGACTTCTTCACATTTATTTTCACATCCCAACCGAAAAGTAAGGTGGAGCAGGTGCTATCTTCTTTTCACAGGCTGGGGAACCAGAGCAGGTAAACAGATCTTCTGTGTCCCCTGGTGAGACAGGGAGTTAAAGAAGGGAGGGCTGCACATTTTTTGTTACTCAGAAGGAACCAGGCTAGCACACAGGAAGGACTGAATTTGCCTTCCTGTTCAAGAGGAATCTGGATTAGATAGTGCATTTGGCATCAGTGAGCAGGGAACCAATGGATAGATGAATGAAATAGGGAGTTCAGGAAAAGCCCCATCTCAGGATGTGGAGGGGAGGTCTCCTTGACAGTCAATGCTGAAAATTCCACACAGTCCTTTCTTTACGTGATTGCATTGGAACCTCAAAAGCCCTCTGTAAAGTGTCAATAGCTCTAGAGGCATACTACATTTAGCCACTCTCAGACAATAGCATTGCAATATTAATTAATTTATGAAATTTGTCTCTAATTATATTGTTAGCTGAATCCTGAGTCCCAGTGGAACTAGACGCAGGGCAAAATGGAAGGAAGGAGTATCAGTCATGTTCTGCAAACTCAAGTCATTCTTGCAAAGAAGCTATATATTAATTAATGCAATTAGTTAACTAGAAAAAAATGGTCCAGACTATTTCTGATGGAAGCAGAATGACTCAGTGAGAGAATAATAATAATTCTTGTCCAAGTCTTGCCTGGCTATTCACCAGCTACACAGCAGCACACAAGTCAACCTCGCTAAGCCTTCACTTCTCCTTTGTTATGTGAGAATAATCATTCTCGGTTTGGATTCCCCCAAGGGCAAATACGGAGTTAAGGGTGGGGAATAAGTTTGGATGGTAATGCCAGGGATTACTGGAGAAGTGGGATGGGAGGAGGGGAAAATCATTCCAGTGGCTTCAATGAGGGGTTTCCACTGTGGTCACTGCTCTGAAGCTCTGTGAGGACCTAGAAGGAAACTGGGAAACTGCCTTAGAATTGTCCCAGCAAAGTGATAGGAAGTTGGGAAATTCACGCAGGAACTCCCATTCCTCAAATGTTGAGAGTCATTCCTGGGCCAGGGATTCCTGGGCCAGGGATTCCTGGGTATTTCCAGCTTAGCCCCTCACTGGGCTGAGGATCTTCCCTTGAGACCAGAGCACACCTTAGGGAGAGACACTGCTGTCGCACAGGAGACCAGACTGCTGGCAGGAGGCTTCCAAGGGTAGAGCAAGGAGTGGAGATGGGCATCAACTGTGTTACACAAAGAGCCGCTTCATATAGCTGATGCAGAAAGTCACAGAGGATAGTGTGGATACGATGGTTAGCATAACACAAGGCATGTAATAAAGAGCCAGTAAATGGCAATTGTTGTTATTGTCATTATTGCTACATTTTTACATTAAGGTGGGCTTCCCAGGTGGCATAGTAGTAAAGAATTCAGTTGCCAATGCAGAAGATGAAGGAGACAAGGATTCAGTCCCTGAAAGATTCCCTGGAGAAGGAAATTGGAACCAGCTTCAGTATTCTTGCCTGGAAAATCCCATGGATAGAGTATAGTCCATGGAGTCGTTAAGAGTCGGACACAACTGAGCGACTGAGCATACATACATACAGGCTTACAGTCACAGCAGAGGGTTCAGGGAGCCAGGAGACAGCTAAAAGCTCCTGAATAGATCTGAGAAACCCTAAGAATTGAAAAAAGTGAAAATAGTGTGAGGCTGTCAGAAGCAACCTTCATGTCCTTCCAAATTTTGCCTCCTTGATTCTGTGGGCTACTGGTGGGTCAGCTTGGCCAGATCTCTAAAGAGAACCAGAGAAGAAAAAAAGGTTGTGGATCCTCAATACCAGCCTTCCAAGATGGAAGCATACCTGCCAGTGGGAAATCCCAACCTTCTGGCTAAGACAAGAGCTACCTGACTACAGAAGGAAGCTGCAATAAATATTTCTGGTTTAACCTGGTTTACAGGACAGAGAACAGCTTCTCTGAAGTTTTGCTTTGACTTTAGGCCCAATTCAACAGGCATAACGCAAAAGGAAAATGAGGTCGCTCAGTTGTGTCCAACTCTTTGTGACCCCATGGACTGTAGCCTATGAGGTTCCTCCACCCATGGAATTTTCCAGGCAAGAGTACTGGAGTGGGTTGCCATTTCCTTCTCCTCAATAGGCATGAATCCCCACAAATTAACTCTCAGGGAAAACACAAGCATTTGAGGAAAGAACTGACATCTTTTGCAAAAGAGCACGGCCCTCAGTCCAGCGCATGCAAGATGACTGCCTTTCGGCTGAGGTGGGAGATAATGGAGCCAGGTGAGCCCCGTGGACAGGTGCAGCAGCCGCACTAGCTGAAACCATCACCATTCCCTTTGTGAGTGTTGTGCTTCTAACCCCCTCGTACACGGAACACGGTTCACAAAAGGAAACTGCTTTGTTTGGCAGGTGGGAAATCATTTCAATGGTGCTATTTTTCTGTTTACTCAAATAAATATAAAGAAGCTTTTCTTTTCCACAAAGAATTGTTGTCACTATTTGAATCTATGTTGCTTCCAAAACAAACACCTTACTTTTAGTATCAGAGCAGAGCATTCTGTTCCACAGAGAAGTGATATTCTGTAGAAGGCTGGTGGGAAACTTGGAGAATATTGAAAGGATAAAAGTAATTTCAGAACAAACAACTTGAAAACTGTGTTTTCTGAACCAGGATTTGTCCTTCCCACAGGATGGACATTAAGTGACTGGAAGATGAAGGATTAGCCTATAGAGCATGGGGTGGTCCAGACTCTCCCTAAACCCACAAGAGATCTTACTAGACTGTTCTCAAAATTGTTTCTCTTTCTCTCTGCCAACTCCAAGCCCCTTCTTCTCCTACAAGTCCACTTCTGCTTCCAGTTGTGTTTTGTGGAAACCTCACTGCCTCTCTGATGAGCAGGTGCTTACTGAGACCTGGACCAGATCTCAAATTACAATGAGTCTCAAGCAAAAATTTCTAGATTCACTCATGGATTCCTTCTACCATCGCACAATTCAAGTTTCAATTCCTGCCATATCTACATCTGTGTCGTTATTGCCTGGCTAAATTTCACTAGGATTCCTTCTAGTCCAATTTTTTATCTTTCCAATCCATAAAATGGATACTAACTTAACAAAAGAAAAGCAGATAAGCAAATATGCTCTTGTTATCGGTCGACTTCTCTCTTCTATCTTTTTGTATGAGTCAACATCATTATTATCATCCTCCTCAAAACAAGTGACAATCAATGAGTGTTTATATGCATTATCCTGTGCCATTCTCCAAACACAACGAGGGAGACACCATTATCCCCATTCTACATAGGAGGAATCTGTAACCTGGAAAGATTTAGTAACTATTCTACAGCTAGACAGGGCAGCACTGGCAGATATAACCCAAGAATCTGCCTCCTCAGTTTGTGTTCTAAACCACCACATACTTCTGCCTTCCACTGCCTTATCAGGCTGTGGTCTCCTGGGGAACCATCTATAACAGCCATATATAGATCCCCTACTAATAAAGACTGCAGTCTTAATATCTTCCATGTGAGGTGCCCCATACATTGACACAGCCCCTTCCACATGCATCTTCTTGTTGAATTCGAATGGCAACAATTTCAATAGGGATCTGTCAGGTACGAGTCTGCCTTCTCAGCTTAAAAAAGAAAACTAGAAATTCAACATTCCCCATCCACAAGAACAGCCAATAAAGACATCTACTTAGCTTCGTTCTTTTTTCCTCTCCCTTCAGGGTGCAGGCTTCTCTCACACATTGTGCCCCTCTCTCTCTATTCCGCCTCTATAGAAACAGAATGTTGTTTCCTGTAAGCAAAGTGTTCCCCTGATGGGAGTGACACGCACGTATCAATGAAAGAATAAAACTCCCTCAGTTGAAACCTAGTTAGAACCTGCAGAATTTATAACTCAGCAGCAAGAATTTTCTCTTTGCTGAAAACTGGGGCATAATCAAGGCTTTCAATGAAGAGTAGAAAAGGGAAATCACCGAAAATCAATTCAGTATTTTTGAGGTTGGAAGAGAAATAAAGGAAATGTTCTCTCAAGTATTTTGTGGTCAGAGAGATACGATAATTGTTTTCCTTTTTGAGGCCAAGACTTCTCCTTGGTTCATGGTGTGACCTTGCTGTGCCATTCCGTGGTCTGATCCTGCTTCCCTCAGCAATTCTAAGAATATAATCACACATCGGTAAAGCGCTCAGTGCAAACACTGAATGACTGGGATCAGTGTCACAATACTGCCTCTCATTAACGGCTTGACCTAAAGCAAGTTCTTCAGCAGACTTTCTAAGTCCATTTCCCCATCTGCAAAATGGGGATAATAAATCTACCTCAAAAGATTGTTATTGGATTAAATAAGAATCCAAAACACTTAATGTGCCTGATAGAAAGTCCTTAGCAAACTAGAGCTAACAATTTATACAATACTCTTTTTTAAAAAATCATTTCAATAGTCCTGGTTTGCTCAGTTTATTTAAATATCCTGCAATCTAGTGATGATAAATATTAATATAGATAGTAAGTTTTAGCAGTTTAGATAAATGATCACTGTGACATAATAAAAGGACACCCAGATCTCAATGTTTTGTGGTGGTGGTGGTTTAGTCACTAAGTAGCATCTGATTCTTATGACCCCACGGACTGCAGCCCTCCAGGCTCCTCAGTCCGTGGGATTTTCCAGGTAAGGATTCTAGAGTGGGTTGCCATTTCCTTTTCCAGAGGACTTCCTGATCTCCAGAGGACCAAACCCTCATCTTTTGTACTGCAGGCAGGTTCTTTGCTGCTGAGCCACAAGGGAAGATCTCAGTGTCTCAGCATAGTCATTTTGCTTTTCACCAATGGCAAGTCCAAAGTGGAGGTTCCTGATCAGACACACTTCTGGGTTGTCCTTCTTCAGTTGGTGACTCAGGGAACAAGTCATCTACTGCCAACAGACTTCTTCCATTTCCCTGTGTCTTCCAGTTCTTGGTTTTCAGTCACTTGAGGGAGGAGGGAGAGGAGCTAGAAGTCCATGTCCTACGGTCACCAGCATTCTGGTGTCTGGCCCTCGGTCATGTGACTCCCATCTAGACACACGGGGCTGGGAGATGCTGTTAGCTGTGTGTCCAGAAAGGAGGGGAAGAGTAGGTGTGGGTGAACATTGTTAGAAAAGATCAGGGAATTCATTTCACTTTTAATTTTCATACAGGAAGGACTTATTTTTTGGAGGCATGTACAAAGAAGAGAGTATATTGGTCACTTGTACATTAGAAACATGTCAGCAGAAAACAAAACTGCATGAATCAGAGGCCATACTGCAAAGGGGACAGAAGTGTGATTTTCATGTTCCCCTGACAGATCTCTACTCTGTTCTCCCTTCTTAATCAGTATCTTTCTCTGTCTTCTAGCCTCCCAGACTCCCACCATAGGGCCCCATATAATGTTTCATATTTAAGACAATGATATCTTTTAAAATAGGCCTTATTTCCTCAGAGCCATATTGTCTGGGAGCTGACAACTAATTAATATGATAAGTAATTCACACAGCTAGAACAACGATTTTTTGTGGGAATTGTGTTTCTAGGCCCAAGTAACCTGTACTTTTAATAGGTTCCTTCCAAAGACAATGGCTTTAACCAAATAACGTTGGTCTAATAGCACATGCTCAGTTGCTTCAGTCATGTCCAGCTCTTTGTGACTCTGGGGACTGCAGCCGACCAGGCTCCATGGGATTCTCCAGACAAGAATACTGGAGTGGGTTGCTATGCCCTCCTACAGGGGATCTTCCTAACCCAGGGTTGAGCCTGTGTCTCCTGCATCTCCTACATTGCAGGCAGATTCTTTACCCACTGAGCCACCTGGGAAGTCCCAGTTTAATGGTAAGAACTGCTCAAATGTGAGAATCTCAGTCATGATGGCAGCTCAGAGAGAACACATGTAGCAGGAGCTGCTCTGATAGAAACCTTGGACATCTTAACTTTATTCCTTTTTTTACTCAACATTCGTCTTAACTGGGCTGGTGAATTACGTGTCCATAAAATGTTTTTTAAGTGAATTTAAATTTTTATTTTATATTAGAGTATAGTTGATTTACAATGTTGTATTAGTTTCAGGTATACAGAAAAGTGATTCAGTTATACATATGCATGTATTCATTCTTTTTCAGACTCTTTTCCTATATAGGTTATTATAGTGTATTGAGTAGAGTTTCTTGTGCAATACAGTAGGTCCTTGTTGTTTATCTATTTTATATATGGTAGTATATATAGGCACCCCACTCCAGTACTCTTGCCTGGAAAATCCCATGGACAGAGGAGCCTGGTAGGCTGCAGTCCATGGGGTCGCTAAGAGTTGGACACGACTGAGCGACTTCACTTTCACTTTCACTTTCATGCATTGGAGAAGGAAATGGCAACCCACTCCAGTGTTCTTGCCTGGAAAATCCCAGGGATGGGGGAGCCTGGTGGGCTGCAGTCCATATGGTCGCAAAGAGTCGGACACGACTGAGCAACTTCCCTTTCACTTTTCACTTTCCTGCATTGGAGAAGGAAATGGCAACCCACTCCAGTGTTCTTGCCTGGAGAGTCCCAGGGACGGGGGAACCTGGTGGGCTCTATGGGGTTGCACAGAGTCGGACACTACTAAAGCGACTTAGCAGCAGCAGCAGTGTATATATATTTATCCAAAATTCCTAATTTATCCCTCCCCACCCCCATCTTTCCCCTTTGGTAACTATAAGTTTGTGTTCTATATCTGTAAGACTGTTTCTGTTTTGTAAAGAAGTTCATTAGTATTTTTTTTAGATTCCACATATAAGTGATACCATATAATATCTGCCTTTGTCTGACTTACGTCACTTAATATGATAATCTCTAGGTCTATCCATGTTGCTGAAGATGGCATTATTTCATTCCTTTTGTGGTTGAGTAATATTCCACTGTGTATATATACCAAATCTTTTTTATTCATTTCTCTGTCAGTGGGCATTTAAGTCATTTTCATGTCCTGGCAATTATAAATAGTGCTGCAATGAATGCATGTGCAATGTATCTTTTCAAATTACAATTTTCTCTGGATATATGACCAGGAGTGGGATTGCTAGATCACACGATAGAATGTTTTGCTATTAGGCTGAATCATTTAGTTTGAAAGGGTTCTTAGAAAAGCACTGCATATTTTGGAAAGAATTTTGTGTTGCTATGTAAGATTCCTTGTATCATGCTTTCCTTCCTAGATATGGAAACCCAGTGCCCTGGAAGAACAGCAAAATGCAATGACTCCATGGAGGTCCCAGTCATCATCATAATTGTGTTCAGAAATTAAAATTCCTCATCGATTCTTTTTTTCTGTTTCTTTTTTATTTTTTACATTATGAAAGTATTACAATACATTTACGTGAGACTTGGAAAATACAGAACCAGGTTACATATAGCTTCACTGTGAAAGTGAAAGTGAAAGTCGCTCAGTCATGTCCGACTCTTTGGGACCCCCAAGGACTATACAGTCCATGGAATTCTCTAGGCCAGAATAATGGAGTGGGTACCCCACTCCAGCACTCTTGCCTGAAAAATCCCATGGACGGAGGAGACTGGTGGGCTGCAGTCCATACGGTCGCAAAGAGTCGGACACGACTGAGCGACTTCCCTTTCACTTTTCACTTTCCTGCACTGGAGAAGGAAATGGCAACCCACTCCAGTGTTCTTGCCTGCAGAGTCCCATGGACGGGGGAGCCTGGTGGGCTCTATGGGGTCGCACAGAGTCGGACATGACTGAAGCGACTTAGCAGCAGCAGCAGTCTTTCCCTTCTTCAGGGGATCTTCCCAAACCGGAGATCAAACTTAGGTCTCCTGCATTGCAGGTGGATTCTTTACCAGCTGAGCCGAAAGGGAAGCCCAAGAATACTGGAGTGGGTAGCCTATTCGGTCTCCAGCGGATCTTCCCAATTCAGGAATAGAACTGGGGTCTCCTGCATTGCAGGAGGATTCTTTACCAACTGAGCTATCAGGGAAACTCCACTATATATTACAATTATTTTTTAAGTAGCTACATCAAGATTTTTAGCTGGAGTTTCAATATCAAACTCCCCAAAATTAATAAAATGAATATACAGAGAAGTAGAAGGATATAGTAGACCTGAAAGGCACTGTCTTCATTGACTCTTGATTAGGAAGATATGTCCACTTCTTCCTGAATCCAGGGCACTGTAGGGGGTTGGTTTTGATTTGGTTTTGTTTCTTGGATATGAGTAAATGCAAAGGTTTTTGTGGTAAATGTCAACAAACTAATCCAAGCTCCTTCAGCAAGAATTGTTTCTCTGTGAGTAGGTTCATAAATGCGCAATTTCTGGCTTCCATGCCCTGAATGTGAAGAATAGAACTGCTCTTTCTGATGTCATAAGGTAGGAGATGGACCTCTGCAATCTCATTCACAATATGAAGGCCACTATCCAGAGATCTGCTGTCACTCCTTTAAGAAATCAGACACAAGGAATGGGAAGAAAAGCAAGACTCTGCAGCTGGGGTGGCTGCACACAGAAACCCTCCTCAGGAGTGTCAAAGGATCCCAACTTCTGGTGACTGTCCCAGAGGTCAGCTCTTACAACCAGCACCCTTTCCCTTCCTTGACACTTAGTGAGTGTTGAAGTTTTCAGTAACCTAGAGAATTAAAGATAACCACTCCCATGCTAGAGAGGGAGACTCTGGGATACCAAAAAAGAAACAACTTTACCAGGACCATACATGTCATGATTGCTCACGGAGACCTGGTCTTGCCTCTAAATCAGCAGTCTTCACCTCCCAGAGCTCTTATGTGTTTGGTTTTCAGCAAACAGCAAGAGACAACCTCATTCCCACAACAGAATTAATGAAGAAGGGACGCACGCTACAGATAAAGCTGAGTTCAGATCCAGCCTGGCCACGCACTAGCTGTGTGACTTTGCAAAGTCCCCAGGCCTTGGTCTCTTCCTCTTAGATTGGGGATCCAAGGGTAATTTTAAGGACGTGTAAGCTGTTGTGTGTGAATGCCTAACATCTGGAAAGCATTGGCATGCAGAACTATTAATAGCTGATGATGATACTTTAATTTTTTTTAAGCTTATTAGACCCCACTTGGATATAGTGCCCTGGGCTGGGGCTGGCATACAAGAAATAGAATACATATGTGCTCCTGACAGGCTTAAAAATCTGGTTGGAAAGCTAGGTTACATGAAATAGCAAAAGAGTATATTTTCAGTGCTAAGTGAATAGAACACAAAATAGTACAGAAGTAGGAAACAACAGTAATAAGTAGAAGTGTCAGGGAAATTAAGGTGGTTTGGGGAAAGAGTTTGAGACAGACACTAGAGGAGACATATTTTGCCCACTCCAGAGTAAGTGGTTTGAGCAGCAATGGTGAGGCTTATATATTTAACAAGAAACTCTCCATTTACCCACCTGATTGGATCTTTGATGGTAGATTCCAGACTCAATTAATGAGACACGTGGATTGCATTTTGAGAGTCGCTTCCTGATGTCTTGCAAATTCTGCTTTGCAACAATCTACCTGCCTGTCTCAAAGTCTGGCTGTGCCACAAAAGACCAGTTAATGTCACAAAGAACACTTCAGGGTGTCAGTCAGTTCAGTCACTCAGTTGTGTCTGACTCTTTGTGACCCCGTGGACTGCAGCACGGCAGGCTTCCCTGTCCATCTCCAATTCCCAGAGCCTACTCAAACTCATGTCCATTGAGTCAGTGATGTCATCCACCCATCTCATCCTCTGTCGTCCCCTTCTCCTCGTGCCTTCAATCTTTCCCAGCATCAGGGTCTTTTCCAATGAGTCAGCTCTTCTCATCAGGTGACCAAAGTATTGTAGTTTCAGCTTTAGCCATCAGTCTTTCCAATGAATATTCAGGACTGATTTCTTTTAGGAATGACTGGTTGGATCTCCTTGCAGTTCAAGAGACTCTCAAGAGTCTTCTCCAACACCACAGTTCAAAAGCATCAATTTTCCAGCACTCAGCTTTATTTATAGTTCAAATCTCACATCCATACATGACCACTGCAAAAACCATAGCTTTGACTGGACAGACCTTTGTTGTTAAGCAATGTCTCTGCTTTTTAATATGCTATCTAGACTGGTCATAGCTTTTCTTCCAAGGAGCAAGCATCTTTTAATTTCATGGCTGCAGTCACCATCTGAGTAATTTTGGAGCCCAAAAAAATAAAGTCTCTCATTGTTTCCATTGTTTCCCCATCTATTTTCCATGAAGTGATGGGAATGAATGTCATGATCTTAGTTTTCTAAATGTTGAGTTTTAAGCCAACTTTTTCACTCTTCTCTTTAACTTTCATCAAGAAGCTCTTTAGTTCTTCTTTGCTTTCTGCCATAAGGGTGGTGTGATCTGCATATCTGAGGTAATTGATATTTCTCCCGGCAATCTTGATTCCAGCTTGTGCTTCATCCAGCCCGGCATTTCTCACGATGTACTCTGCATAAAAGTTAAATAAGCAGGGTGACAATATACAGACTTGATGTACTCCTTTCCTAATTTGGAACCAGTCTTTTGTTCCATGTCCAATTCTAACTGTTGCTTATAGACCCGCATACAGATTTCTCAGGAGGCAGGTCAGATGGTCTGGTATTCCCATCTCTTTCAGAATTTTCCACAGTTTATTGTGATCCACACAGTCAAAGGCTTTGCCGTGGTCAATAAAGCAGAAGTAGATGTTCTTCTGGAATTCTCTTGCTTTGTTGATGATCCAATGGATGTTGGCAATTTGATTTCCGGTTCCTCTGCCTTTTCTAAATTCAGTTTGAACATCTGGAAGTTCATGGTTCATGTACTGTTGAAGCCTGGCTTGAAGAATTTTGAGCATTATTTTGCTAGTGTGTGAGATGAGTGCAATTGTGCAGTAGTTTGAACACTCTTTGGCATTGCCTTTCCATGGGATTGGAATGAAAATTGACCTTTTCCAGTCCTGTGGATACTGCTGAGTTTTCCAAATTTGCTGGCATATTGAGTGCAGCACTTTCACAGCATCATCTTTTAGGGTTTGAAGTAGCTCAACTGGAATTCCATCACCTCCACTAGTTTGTTTGTAGTATTGCTTCCTAAGGCCCACTTGACTTCGCATTCCAGGATGTCTGGCTCTAGGTGAGTGATCCCACCATAGTGGTTATCTTCAGGGTGAGATGGTGTGAGGGGTCAAATGACCTGATTTGATCTGCTAATGGCCCGTATCATCCAGGTAAAGCTCACTGAGATAAACATCCACAACCAGTGCACAGTGTCTAACTCTTGAGCCTTTCATAGGTGTTGGCAAGACAAATTAGAACTCTCTATAATGGTCATTCCCATCCTTTTCTTCTGCAGGCTATGCCGTACTCTTATCACTCAGCAGAGATTTCCCAGAGGAGAGTTGGCCTCTGTGTGTGTCCACATGTGTGCAGACACTTACTCATGCAGACATATGTCTTGAGCAAGCAGAGCACCTTAGAATTTTATGGGCACACATCACATTTTGTTAACACACAGATTCTAGTTCAAAAAGTCTGAGGTGAGGCCTGAAATTCTGCCTTTCTGACAGGCTCCCGGGCATTCCCATTTTTCCCAAGCTGCCTCTTCACAGACCACATTGAAAGCATGTGGACCCCTTCCAGGTGGTTTGGGAAGGCAGGCTTGTAGAGACTGATTGAGAACCAGTGCTCTCCAGTGACCAGGGGACGCCCTGGATTCCCCTAGGTATCCTTGAGCAATAGTCGTGCTCAGATGAACTGGTGTGTGGGTGCTCGACGCTGCATGCCCCTGGCAGGATCACCATGGCCAGGAAATATCACTTGGGAGTCTGGTAGCCTTTGACTACCAATCTTAAAGGTAGTCAGCCCTGAATATTCATTGGAAGGACTGATGCTGAAGCTGAAGCTTCAATACTTTGGCCACCTGATGCAAACAGCCGGATCATTGGAAAAGACTTTAATATTGGGAAAAATTGAAGGCAGAAGGCGAAGAGGATGACAGAGATTGAGACAGTTGGATGGTATCACTGATTCAATGGACATGAACTTGGGCAAACTCTGGGAGATAGTAAGGGACAGGGAAGCCTGGGGTGCTGCAGTCCGTGGGGTCACAGAGTCGGACATGACTTGGTGACTGAACAGCAACAAAAAGCTTATGACTAGGACAGCTGAGACCAAGTGGACACCTATCCCTAGACCACTGTGAAGTCATGGAAACCTCTGCTGCGCTCACAGGACACCTTCTCTGTAGAGGTCAGGAGATTTTTCTCCTACATGTCATAAACTCACAAACCAGGCCTGGCTCTGTCTGTGGAAACTTTCTCTGAAAGACTAAGAGGTTCCACACAGAGTGAGAGAAGGCAAGAGGGGCAGCAGGGGTTTGGCATGCCTTCCCCTGGGGGTCTTTAAATGCAGTTCTGAGCGGTGCTGTTGGGAGGTCGGGGGCAGGTCATCTTAAGGCCTGCGTGTAGTCAGAACATAGCTTTGGACGTGAAATGTTCCCTGGCTTTAAAGGCTGTGAGAGAGACGTGGTTGGTTTTCCCCACAGACACAGTGACACAGTGTGATCCAACAGCTGCCCGCTGCCCGCCCAGCCACCCCACGGCATGGGTCACCGTCACCGAAGTCCCCCAGGTAGCACGGCTGTTTGCAGTACCCCCCCTTCTATGCCCATAACTCTGAAACTACATGACATCTTAACCTTTATAAGAATTTCTTCTAGACAGCATTTAAAAACACCCAAATCTTTCTTGACCTTTACATTTCAGCAGAGTTTTTTTTTCCTTAAATTGATGTTACAATAATTTTTTTTAAGCTGTGGCATTTTTAAAGCTACTTCAAGAGGAACTTCACTTTCCCTTACCCATCCTATTTGAGACCAATCATTAATCATGAAGGGAAGGCACCAGGACTCAAAGCCAGCTTTATTATGTTTTCGTGTTTGTGACATTTTCTTTCTATCAGCCAGTGGGAAGTTCTTACCCTTTTCGTTTATTATCTACAAGTTGTAGAATTTGTTTTCCAGGTTCCAGCCCTCTTCCATCACCTTCCACACCCTCCTCTGTCATGGCCCCAGCTTCTGAGAGCTCCTTCAGACTGGGGTCTGCAGAGAATGACTAATGAATATCATCTCAACTTTGCAAAAATGCAAGTCCACTTTGTCTCAGGCAAAACAGACCTTTCTGCCTGTCAAGAGACAACTCAGTTGTCATATTCCAATCTTTTTTTTTTTTCCTTCATAAGGACAACTCTTATAGAGGGACTATGAAATGATGGATCCATAATTGCATAAGGGTTTAGGTCAGAGATCATAAAAAAACTGAAGCCCTTAAGGCCACTATTGTGTCTGGGTAGAGTCCGATACACTTGATAGCAGTGGCACCTTCTAAACCAGGGGTTCTTAACTTGGACTTCATAGATGCAGCTGTGTGTATGGAACTCAGATAGCTATAAACTTGGTTGGGGAAAAAAACATTGTATCTTTATTTTTATTAATTTCTAACTGAAATTTAGCATCTTATTCAAGTATGTATAAAGGCAAAAAACTACTGTGGTGTTGGCAGGTATGCCTTCACTGCATCACCAATGGAAATCACAGATGTTTTCATATATATCACAGTTGTTATAGATATCTTGAAAAACTGCTTATAGTCACCACTACTTAAAATATGCTAGTTATTAGTTTGGCTGTTAGATCTTGTTATTTAATGCATTAATAAAGAAGCACATATATTACTATCTCACACATTTGTGTATTTTTAATACTTTGATAATTATATTTCCATGTAATTTGTTTCCTTTGTAATTCTATATATCTTAATGTTATATATTTAAAGCATTATTCTGAGAGGGGTCCATAAGTTTCAACCAGATTTCAAAGGGGTTCATGGCACACACATAAATGTAAGTAAGAAGCCCCTTTCAGACTTCGAGTTTGCCAGTGTCAAAGTGGCCTAGTCATTTATTTTTTAACATTCCTAATGCTTGTAGGAATTTGAGTTGGATTCCTTAAGTTTAAGGATCTTTTTGAAAAGTTTTTCTTTGCATTAGGAGGTATGTCCTTAATCACAGATGATATTAAAGTCATTCATTCATTTTATTATTAATTTTTTAAATATCCCTAATGAACTTTATTAAGCTTTCTGCCAAATATTGTGAATGATTCACTAAGACATTGTCCCTGCCTCTAACATCTTGGGCTCCAATAAGAAGTTTATCACTCCTATAAACTCCTTATTAAATTATAAGTGTTCTGTGCTGTTATTCCTACCACTAGCAATATCTAACCCTGAGTAGCAAAGAATAGTGATCCAGCCCTATACCAGGTGTTATCAATGGACAGAAATGTTTTCTTTCTCATCTTCTTCTAGAAAGTTTGAGGACTTTCATCCAATAGCCATTTATTAAGTGTCAATTGGATGTGTGGGCAAGGAAGATAGGCAACTCTAAATGACTCTCAAGTTTCTATCTTGAGTGTCCCAGTAGAGAATGCTACTTTTCAACCCAAAACAGAGTGTGTGAGAGGAGGGAGGAGATCATTCTTCCTGGAGAAGGAGATTGTTGGGTTTTGATCTTGGTGAATTTGAGGTTGTATGATTATAGGTGGATATGTGGATCCAAGCTTAGAAAAAGTTTGAATTCAAAATCTAAATATGGGTGTCATCAGCTATACAGGTGGTTAGTAAAACCACTGGCCTAGATGAGATTGCTCTTTTAACATGCAAATGTGCATCCTATAAGGACTTTTATGCAACTGAAGACAATGACAGGTATATTGTAAATAACCTCCCAACATCCATCCTTCCATGGAACAGAACACAATAACTTAAGAACCCTGAAATCTCTCTACAAAATCATATTCTCAATATTACTTTAAAAGAATGCTAAGAATGCTAAATATATATAGTGAGTAAAAAGAGAAAAAGAAACAAATTCTATGCCTTTCTGTCCCTTTCATCCCCCACCACAGAGCTTTGCTGTAAGCAAAGACAGGTCAATAAAAACTGTTAGGAATACAGAAGAGGGAACAGACAAGGGGACCTTAAGAAAAGTTAAAAAGACCACCAGAAAGATTAAACAGAGCAGAATATCCTAAAGGAGACTTCAAAGTTGTGCCTTTGAAAGGGTGTAGGCATCTCCTTAAAGGGCTAGGCACACAATTTAAAGGGAAAAGGATAGTTTAAAATGAGCAAGTATGATTTAAAGGAATTGTCTTTCAAACAATAGTTTCTGGAAGAGAAAATAAAAGAGAAAGAAATAAGAACAAGAGTCCTTTAGCAATTAGGTAGTAAAGCAGAAATGAAGAAAAATGTAGAGTTCAGCAAGAAAAAAATAGATCAACAAAATTAGTGGACTCACAATCCCTCTTCCACACCAAAACAAACAAAACCTGCTAAAGTATTTGAATTTTAATACACAACAGTGAAGAGTGCCTTTCAGTTAGAACTGTGTAAAATATTCCAGTATCACAAAAAGGAAACTCAGAACAATAAAATCCAAAAAGGACTACAGCAGAATGAATTTACACAGAAATCAACACAGGAAAATCCAACCACCCTCCTCCAAAAGAAAAAAAAAAAAAAAAGACAAAAACAAAACAAAAATAAAACATGAAGCAGAAGGAAACTTTATGCTTATACTCCAAATCAAATTAAATATATCATAACAAAGATTTAAAGATATGAAAAAATACACTTTAAATTATGAATTCAAACACTGAGAACAGAAATGGTCAAAAAGGGGGAGAATGAAAAATTGTTGACTGAACTCAGGAAAGAAATGAAAGAAAAAAGATGATATTATAAATAAAGAAGAAATTGTAGTGCCCAAGAGAAAGCAGACTCAAAGGAAAATAATAAGGGACATTGAAGAAATGCAGGAAAACAACAAAGAGAATGAAATGACACAAAGGAAAATATAAAGTGGATCAGAGAAAAGTAGTGGAAATAGAAGACAGGCAAAAAGGAATAATATTTTATTACTGGAGTCATAGAGAAGAAAAAGAAAACAAATGATGTGCAATTAGTCTTTAAGATTATAATCCAAAAAAATTTTCCAGAAATAGAAAAAGACATGAATCTAGGTTGGAAAGGCTTACTGGGTGTCTGAGAAAAGTAAATAATAACTGAGACATATGTTTATAAACTCTTAGATTTCAAATGCAAAGATAAAATCTTCAAGACCTCCAGACAAAAAGAACAAACAATTTTTTCAAAACTTTTTTTTGGCAAAACTAATGATGTCAAGAAAATTCAACCGGCATCAGAGTTTTAACAAATCAATGTACAAAAAAGGTGACAATGAAGTAGCATTTTTTTAAAGTTTCATGAAAGAAATTGTGAACAAAAGATTTTGTACACAGTCAAGCTATCCTTCAAATATCAAATAACAATTTTTAATATACAAGAACTTAGGGAATTCTGTACCTGTACATTGTTCATAAAGAATCTACCAAAGAAGGAGCTTCATCCAACTAAATCATATCAGTGTCTTATCTGGTGACTACATCACTCTAATCTCTGCCTCCATCTGCTCACCACCTTCTCCCCTACATAGGTGTCTAATCTCACTTTACTTCTATTTTACAAGCACATTTGTGATAGCATGTAGGGTCCACTTAGATAATCCATGATAATTTCCTCATCTGAAGTTCCTTAATTTAATCATATCTACAACAGTTTTATTGTAAAAGGTAGCATTTATAGCTTTTGGAAATTAGGACCTGATGGCCATTATTCAGCCTACTACAAATAATAAGTCTAAAGGAAAAAAATGATATGACAATTTCCAATAGACACTGAGAAAGCATTTGACTAAATTCAACACAATCATGATAAAATTACTCCAGTATATAAGAACTGAAAGATACTTCTTGAAATAATGAATAGTTCTAAAGTCAATATCTTATTTAATGAAGAAACACTACTGCCATCTCCACTAAGATCAGGAACACAAGTGCCCATGATCTCTACTACTATTAGTACTACCGGACAATACAATTAGACAAAAGAAATCAACTAGAGGCATAAGAATGACTAAAGAAGAAAGAAACTATATTTGCAGATGATATAATAAACCTGGAAAATTCAAAGAATCAATAGTAAAACTAACTCAAATGATGAAAGTATTTACCGAAGTAGTAGGATATGAAATTAGCTCATTAAAATCAAATCCCTTCGTATAAAGAAATAATAAACAGAAGAAATCATGGTAAATAAAAACCCATTTACAACAACATCAAAATGCAGTACTTACAAGTAAATTTAACAAAAAGTATACAAACCTCCAAAAGGAAAAATTTTTAAACACTCTTGAATGACACTAATTAAGGTTAGAACAAATGGAAAGACATCCTTTATTCTTAATAGGATTGTAGTTATTATTAAGGAAAAAAAACCTATTCTCCCAAAGTTAATAATAAATTGAATTTAATAAAAATAAAATAACAGCAAGCTATTTTCTGAAGTTAGACAATTTGATACTAAAATTCAAATAAAAAAAAAGCATGCAAAGATAGGTAGAAAAACACTAAGAAAGAAAAACTGTGTGTGGTGACTAGTTCTTCTCAGAAATTAAAATATTCTATAAAGCCTTGATAATTAAAGCAATGTGGAACATGAGTAGAGAAACAGACAAATAGACTAGAATAAAGTAGTCCAGATATAGCCTCCAAATCGCATGGAAATTTAGTATATGAAAAAAGTGGCATCTCAAATCACTGGGGTAAAGATGAACTTTTAAATAAATAGTCTGAAACAAGTATGTAATCATTTGGAAAAGTTAAAATACATCTATACCTCACATCATATAGTAAATGAACTCCAAGTGGATTAGATATCTAAATATAAAAATTGAAATCAAATCATATAAAGGAAAACATAGCTAAATTATTCTATTCTTTAACCTTGGTAAGAAAAAGACTTCCTACCTATGGTTTAAAATCAGAGACCAGAAAAGTTAATAAATTTGACTGCATTTGAATGAAAAAAATTTTGCATGACAAAAAGCACCATAAACAAGATCACAGGACAACTGATGAATGGCAAGAAAATATTTGTAATATATACCAGAGAACTTTTATTCTTTATATACAAAGAAATATTAATTATTGATGGACAAAGGACATAAATCCTGATAGAAAAATGAAGGGAAATTCACACATACATCCCAAAGATTTTTTTTAAAAAGCCTTCAAACATGCGAAAAACTGCTCAAACTCATTCATACTCCAACAAATCCATTTTTCACCTATCAGACTGGCAAAACATGTAAAATATGAGAACAAATTCTATTACTTAAGCTTATTGTTGAAACTATGGCGAAACAGGCACTTACCTACATTTCTAGTAAGAATGCAAATTACTGCAACCGTTCTAGAGGAACATTCGGCAATGTCTAACAAAACTGCATATGCATTTTCTTTTTAACCTAGCAATCTCAGTTCTAGGGGACATATCTCCAACAATGTAGGTAGACATATGCACAAATTTATACATTGCCTCATTGTTTGTAATTGCAAAACACTAGAAACAACTTAAATGCCCGTATGTGGAACAGTGCTTGAATAAACTGGTATTGCCATGTAATAGAATACTACGCAACTGTATAAAAGAATGAACAAAACCTCTAGAACTGATGTTTCACATATATTAAGTGAAAAGAAGCAAATCAACAAAGAGTGTATCTCCTTTTCTTCAATTCGGTTAAGTTGCTTAGTCATGTCTGACTTTTGCAACACCATGGACTACATACAGCATGCCAGGCTTCCCTGTCCATCACCAGCTCCCAGAGCTTGCTCAAATTCATGTCCATCAAGTCAGTGATGCCAGCCAACTGTCTCATCCTCTGTCATCCCCTTCCCCTCCCACCTTCAATCTTTCCCAGCATCCGGTTCTTTTTCAGTGAATCAGTACTTCATATCAAGTGGCCAAAGTATTAGAGCTTCAGCTTCAGCCTCAGTCCTTCCAATGAATATTCAGGACTGATTTCCTTTAGGATTGACTGGTTTGATCTCCTTGCAGTCCAGGGGACTCTCAAGAGTCTTCTCCAACACCACAATTCAAAAGCACCAATTCTTCAGTGCTCAGCTTTCTTTATGGTCCAACTCTCACATCCATACATGGCTACTGGAAGAACAATAGCTTTGACTCAATGGACCTTTGTCAGCAAAGTAATGTCTCTGATTTTTAATATGTTGTCTAGGTTTGTTACGGCTTTTCCTTTTCTTAAGTGCTTAATATTTCACGCAGAAAAAATTCAAGAATGATAGAAAATTTGAATAAACTCAAAGTACCTGCCTCAAAGTACTTATCAATACAAAGGGAAAGATAGTAACTTCATTGTGGAGAAACAAGCAGGTACCAACTTAACCAAGTGATCAAAGTAAATATCACTAGTAATAAGACACACCAGTAATAAGACATCCTGCTTATTTAACTTACATGCAGAGTACATCATGTGAAATGCCAGGCTGGAGGAAGCACAAGCTGGAATCAAGATTGCCGGGAGAAATATCAACAACCTCAGACATGCAGATGACACCACCCTTATGGCAGAAAGTGAAGAAGAACTAAAGAGCCTCTTGATGAAAATGAAAGAGGACAGTGAAAAAGTTGGCTTAAAACTCAACATTCAGAAAACTAAGATCATGGCATCCAGTCCCGTCACTTCATGGCAAATAGATGGGGAAACAATGGAAACAGTGAGAGACTTTATTTTGGGGAGGCTTCAAAATCACTGCAGATGGTGATTGCAGCCATGAAATTGCTCCTTGGAAAAAAAAGCTATGACAAACCTAGACAGCATATTAAAAGGCAGAGATATTACTTTACCAACAAACGTCCATCTAGTCAAAGCTATGGTTTTTGCAGTAGTCATGTATAAATGTGAGATTTGGACTATAAAGAAAGCTGAGCACTGAAGAATTGGTGCTTTTGAACTGTGGTGTTGGAGAAGACTCTTGAGAGTCTCTTGGACTACAAGGAGATCAAACCAGTCAATCCTAAAGGAAATTAGTCCTGAATATTCATTGGAAGGACTGATGCTTAAGCTGAAACTCCAATAGTTCGGCCACCTGATGCAAAGAACTGACTCATTAGTAAAGACCCTGATGCTGGGAAAGATTGAAGGCAGGAGGAGAAGGGGATGACAGAGGATGAGATTGTTGGATGGCATCACCACGTGATGGACATGAGTTTAAATAGGCTCCAGGAGTTGGTGATGGACAGGGAATCCTGTCGTGCTGCAGTCCATGGGGTCACAAAGAGTCAGACACAACTGAGTGAGTGAACTGAACTGAATAAGACATATTGACATATTGGTATATGATATGATGTGCTGAACCTTTTCATTTCTGTGGTATTTTTGCAAAACCTGCATAACCTTATCCCAATCATGAGAAAACATTAGACAGAGCTAAGTTAAAGAATATTTTACAAAATTACTGATCACTACTCTTCTAAAAGAGCCAGTCGTAAGGGACAAGGAAAGACTGCGAAACTGTGACAGATTGGAGGCAAAATGCCATGTGAGGTTCTGGATACGATCCTGGAACTGGAAAACGATATTTGTAGGAAACTTTGTGAATTTCTAATGAAGTCTGTAGTTTCGTTACTAACACTATACTAATGTTAATCTCCTGTTCTTGATAATTATAACAGTGATGAGAGACTTTAACATAAGTAGAAGCAGAGTGAGGGATATAAAGAAATACTTTATAGTATTTTTTTTCAACATTTTCAAGCCTAAAATTAGTTTAAACTGAAATGTTGTTTTAAAATCTAAATAAATAAATAAATGGATCTCTGAACTTCTGTTATAGGTTTTCTGGAAACCTCCACCTTTTCACAGCTCTTCTATAAAAGTTTTGAAACATTTCTGAAACCACATACCACTAATTGTAAACTCATGATCAGAAGGGCAGCTTCGCAGGCTGCCAAATTTGTGAAGAAGAGAAAGCTAGAAGGGGCACCAGACGAAATGGGGCATCTGAAAGGAGAGATTTTTAAATGACCTCTTTTGTGTTGCTAAATTTATTCCTACCCTGCAATAGGCTACAACCATCACAAGGACACAAAACTCATCAGGTAAATTCAAGGACTTTTTAAAAATGCATCTAAACCACCTCCTGTCCAAAACATTCAAGCTTAACCTTTCTCCTGAAAATGCAATCTGCTCTTTCCACCCCGCCTGCATACCAGACTCTGAGACCTAGATTGTCACACGAGCAGAACCATTCCCTTGTCCTGATTCAATAGGTTCTCGTTGTTACATTATCAGCTTGAGATCCTAGGGGTATGTGGAGACGTGCCTATTCATTGCTGAGAGAGTCCACACACAATTTCTGTCCTTCACATAACTTTGTCCTTAAAAGCTATCTTTGGAATTCATTTCAGTTATGTTTTCCCAAAGACCGTGTAAAGGGATGACTGCTGTTTCTTCATATTAGAAGTAAAAGAAATGAGCCAAAACTCTCAAAACAATTGATTGAGGTGCTCACAGTAAAAAAAAAAAAAAGTCTTGATAACCATAAGGACAGATTTAAAGTCTCCAGTCTATGCTTCCTCTTTTTGGTTTAGAAAACTGTGCTGCTCTGGCAAATGTGTACATTAACCTACTGACCACAAGCCACCCAGCTGACAGCGCTCTGCCACTCCATTCATGATATAGTGATGTGCAAAGCCTTTTGCACATATTTCATTTAATTTGATCCTCAAACCAACTATATTGTAATAGAGGTAGGATAGAAATTTCCTTTTAATAAAGATGCTATATTCTGAATGTTTGGTGTCCCCCCAAAACTCACATGTTGAACTTCTAACCCCTAAGCTGATGTATCAGGGAGCTAGCCATGGGAGGTGATTAGGTCAGGGGGACAGAGCTCTTGCAATGAGATCAATGCCCTCAGAGAACATACTTGCGGACACAGGGAAGGAGAGGCTGGGACAAACTGAGAGAGTAGCACTGAAACATACACATTACCATATGTAAACTAGATCAGTTCAGTCGCTCAGTCATGTCCGACTCTTTGTGACCCCATGAATCGCAGCACGCCAGGCCTCCCTGTCTATCACCAACTCCCGGAGTTCACTGAGACTCACGTCCATCGAGTCAGTGATGCCATCCAGCCATCTCATCCTCTGTCGTCCCCTTGTCCTCCTGCCCCCAAATCCCTCCCAGCATCAGAGTCTTTTCCAATGAGTCAACTCTTCGCGTGAGGTGGCCAAAGTACTAGAGTTTCAGCCTTAACATCATTCCTTCCAAAGAAATCCCAGGACTGATCTCCTTCAGAATGGACTGGTTGGATCTCTTTGCAGTCCAAGGGACTCTCAAGAGTCTTCTCCAACACCACAGTTCAAAAGCATCAATTCTTCGGTGCTCAGCCTTCTTCACAGTCCAACTCTCACATCCATACATGACCACAGGAAAAACCATAGCCTTGACTAGACGGACCTTTGTTGGCAAAGTAATGTTTCTGCTTTTGAATATGCTATCTAGGTTGGTCATAACTTTTCTTCCAAGGAGTAAGTATCTTTTAATTTCATGGCTGCAGTCACCATCTGCAGTGATTTGGAGCCCCCCAAAATAGAGTCTGACACTGTTTCCACTGTTTCCCCATCTATTTCCCATGAAGTGATGGGACCGGATGCCATGATCTTCATTTTCTGAATGTTGAGCTTTAAGCCAACTTTTTCACTCTCCACTTTCACTTTCATCAACTAGATAGCCAGTGGAAATGTGCTGTATGACACAGGAAGCTCAAATCCAGTGCTCTGTGACAACCTAGAAGGCTGGGATGGGGTGGGAGGTAGGGGAGAGGTTCAAGGAGGGGACATATGTATACCTATGGCTGATCCATGTTGATATATGGCAGAAACTAAAAATACTGTAAAGCAATCATCTTCCAATTAAAAATAAGTAAATTTAAATTTGAAAAGGCTCTAGAAAGATCCTCCCTTCTACTCCAGCATGCATAGACACAGTCAGAAGCTGAGAAGTCTACAACCAGAAAAGAGCCTTCACACAACCACGCTGGCTCCCAGATTTCAGACTTCCAGCCTCCAGAACTTAAAGAAATGAATTTTTTTGCTGACAAGCTACTCAGTGTGGTGTATTTCGTTATGGTAGCCTGAACAAAGACAAATAACCCCATACCCTTCAATAACATGTAACGCTCTAAACCATTCAATAACAGCACATAAACAGCCCTTTTATGTGCGTGACCTTATTTAGGTCACATTGAAGTGAAAAGTGCGAGGTAATACTATCCCCATTTCCAATAATAAGTGAGGCTCCGAGGTGGATGAATCCAAAGTCACTCAGGTAGATTCAAGAAGACATCAGAACAATCTTCTGACTCATAACCTAGTAATTTCCCCCACTAGCTGCATACCTGAACAAGGAGAAATTACATGTCTCTCAATGTGACTCCAAAGATGAGTCCATGAGTGACTTCTTACCAGAAGGGAATCTAATGGGGTCATTCTGCTTAGTGGCTTAGCCACCTCCAATGGGTGAGGCAGAAATAGAACATGGTCACAAGTCATGAGAGTGGAGCAGCACCTGACCAGGCTTCAGGCTAGAAATCAGACAGTTATCTTTGTGGATATCTGTGGTTCACTGAGGAACCATTCCAAGGACTCCAAGAGAGCCAGATAGGATGTACGTTAACTCATTAATTAAAAGCTCAGAAGGAATCACAAGGTATTTGAGGTAGGAGCCGATTAGGCTTAGGGTGTCTCCTGTTACATAAAAGGTTGTAATGAGCCAGCTTCCTCCGCTTTACCTCCCTCCCTAGCATCTCTTAAAGATATGAGGGTTCAGCTTGCATGACTCAGAAGAACTGGGTTTCATAAACAACAGGACACCAGAGTCATGCTTAACCCTTGAGCATGCCACTGGGTCTCATGATGTTCCAGAGTCTGACTATGGGTTTATGATAGAAAAAAAAAGAACCAAGAAACTGGAGAGGGAAGAGCTGCAGGGGTGAGTGAGTGTGCAGAGAATCAGGCTCCCCTTGGATCCTGGCTATGCTGAGCATAGTGCCCGGTGGAAAATTCTGGCCCCCCTTGTAATGGCCCCATAGCTCAGCTGGACAAACTCGCTAATCTGGCAACTGTCACTTTATTTAGTGATCCAGACAGCATGATTGAGTTTATTGACAGTGGCCTGGACTCCAGGAGTCACATGGGTGACGTAGGCCTGGGCAGGAAGCACGCCTCCTACCCTCCCCATGGGCACTGCAATGCAAGTTTCAAGGCCCTTTCCCCAGAGCTGAGGGGATTTGTATTCACTTCTGTTAACATATTTACAGAAAGGTATTTGGGGAAAACTTTCACATGTGCAAAGCAGCATTCTGATAAGGCGTGCAGAGCCCCACAGAGTCCCGGGGCTGAAGGTCACAGGAAGAAAGCAAAACCAGTAAATTCGGGGATGTTTTGTCCTGAACTTGTAAATCCAAACAATCTCCCAGTTATGAAATGGAAAGTTTGTGGGGAAAAACAAATGCTTTGGTTATTACAGTGTTACTACATTCATAAAATATATTTCATTGAGGGGGGAGTTTACACAGGGGGTAATGAGATTTTTGCTTTATAAATTATTTATAACCACTTAATCCAGGTACTGTGGGTTATTTTTTTATTCCTTCGTTTTCACAGCTACACAACACTTCAGTATTTCTAATTTATTTCTGCTTACAATACAGATGTTCTCAATTGTGTTTCTAACTACATTTCAACCGTTATGATCGCATTTATTTGTTTGTGTCAGCACACAAGCAAGGGTTGAATGTGCACTACACAATAGTGAGGCTTCGAGAAGCCTGTAAGAGGCCTCTTGTGCTTTAGTTATCAACAAATTAAAGCAGCTTGGCAGCACTATCTTTATCATCGGTGGTTTTAATCTCCAGATAATTCCCCCGCAGTTGGGTAAGCAGGACGACAGCCCTCTCTTAGTGCAGAAAGGTTGCACGCCTTAAAACAGCACTTTTCACGATGACCATTTGGGAGGAACATTTGGAGAACATTTGGGTTATGTCCTCTAACTGAATTTCCAAGCTGTTGGTAACAGGCTAAAGAAAACGCAGTCTGTACTGAATCCTAAGAAAGCAAGAGTGTAAGAGCCTTGAAGGTCATGTGTAAATATTGACATTTTAATTTTTTTTAGCATACCCAAGTGGAGCCCTCCAGTTGCTTATCTTGCCGTAAAAACCCACCCATCTGCACTGCCCTACAGAGTGTGGGGAGAAAATCTGATCTGAGCAGCCATGGGTACTCCTCCTGCCTTTGCTAACAAGGATGAGTTTTGTTTGTGCAAAACCTGAGTCAGAGGGGCGTTCCTCCCTTCTCGTCTCCACCACAGACCGATGCACCTGATTAGATAACAGAAATCTGTGGGCTGAATGTTCGTGTAGTGACAGGAAAGCCAAGAGGCAAAAGTACGCAAGGAAGATAACCTCTCACTTACTCACAGAGGCAAGTCAGGGGTCCAAAACCGAAGTTATTCGGGGAACCGATAACTGGTTAATTTGGCCAGAACACTCTCCTGTGTGTCCTCAGGAGCAGTGGGAGGAATAAATGCCAGCATGTCTTCAGGGTCTCTATCCTTCTCACAATCCAGGACACTGCCTGCAGAGCTTAATTCAAGCAGAGGAGAATTCTGAAGGTGAAGTACAAGTGACAGCCTGATCTTCCCACCAAAAACGGTGGTTAGTAACCCCACGCACTTAGCGAGTTCACCAAGATGCTTCAGTGTTACCCGATGAAGGCATTCCTTTCCTAATCCAGAGCCAAGAGCCCACTTACATAGAACAGCCTGGCAGTTTGATGACTCACCAGAAACTCCTGTCTCCCCACAGTGAGGTCACTAGAATCATTTCCCTCCTGAGAAATGGTGAATGCAAATACAAGTCCAACAGATTCCAGGAGCCAGGAGCCAGTGAGTGAAACACGGAGGAATCAGGGACATCTCAAGTGGTTGTTGGCCTAAAAGGTCTTTTCTAAGTGAAAAGAAGAAAATCGAATGCAGGAACAAAATGATCTTTGATGCTTCATAACTCAAGCTCAAACTTACAAAACGGGGAATGTGATATTAAAGCCCAACTCTCTTTTCTGCCCTCTGTGTTTGAGCTTTGAAGGGAACTCCTCAAATATTCTAGCCTCTGTGCCCAAATCAATGTCATGATTTACAAGTCATGCTAGAGCTGAAATGTTAACCACCCTTCCTAAGTCTAGTCTTGCTGAGTCCTGGCCAATACAATTACTGAAATAGTGCAATAAAGTGCTCTCAAAGATATGTTGCTTGTTTTGTTTTTAAGCAGTATTTAGTGGGCACTTTCATATGTGCTAAGTTGCTCCATTTGTGTCCAACTCTGTGTGACTATGTACTGTAGCTGCCATGGAATTCTCCAGGTAAGAATATGGGAGTGGGCTGCCATGCCCTTCTCCAGGGGATCTTCCCAACCCAGGGACTGAACTCGTGTCTCTTACAGCTCCTGCACTGGCAAGGATCTTTACCACTAGCACCATCTGGGAAGCTCGAGTGGGCAGTTGGCCCCGTTCAAATTTTCCAAGTGGGCAAAAAATGTCAGCTGGCCCCTTCTTCTTCTCTCTGTGCTTTCCCTTCACCTACTTAGCAAACCTTTCCTTCTTTCCCAATGATGAAATTGCAAGTTTCTTCTAGCTCAACTAGTTCCTTTTAGTCACTGGAAAGCAAAGCTAATCACTACCTTAATGTATTTGCTTGCATATGGTAGTTTTGTATTTTGCACAAACCAAAAAAATTTTCAATATGAGTGAAGCAAAGAAAAACAAAGGAATGACTCTTTGGAGGTGGAGCGTCAGAGACATGGATAAAATATAACTTGGGGCAGCAAAGTATACTTTCAGCATCCTTAAATCAGAGGAACCAGTCAAGTCAGTATCCACCAGGCAGACCTGGCAAATTTCAGGACAGGCTCCCCCCTACAGTCCCACTGTGATGTTTTAAGCGTCCTTTATAGTCAGCTCTACCAACCTACCTTGCAATCCCTGGTAGCTCAGACAGTAAAGCGTCTGCCTACAATGCCAGAGACCCAGGTTCGATCCCTGGGTTAGGAAGATCCACTGGAGAAGGAAATGGCAACCCACTCCAGTATTCTTGCCTGGAAAATCCCATGGACTGAGGAGCCTGTTAGGCTACAGTCCATGAGGTCACAAAGAGTCAGACACGACCGAGGGACTTCACTTTCACTTTCACCAACCTACTCAGAACTTAATATTCCTAAGTACCTGAACTAAAGTAACAGAGTCTAGCTATTCTGGTTATTTTCAAGACCCTTCTGGACACTGGATTGAAACAATCCAGAAATGAATAAAGAGCACATTGGAGTTTCTTTGAAACAGCTAAGTTAGAGTAGCACAATTCATTGTTTTTATACAGAAGTTGATTACCTGGTTAGCCCTGATTTGTTTCAGTCTAAAGTGATGCCTTCTTTCCGGTTTGGTCTACCCTGCATACTTGAACCTGCAGAGGTGGGAGGGGAGACAAAGAAGACGTGTTTCATTTGAGCTTGTGAAAATGATGGCTCTTATCAAGTTCAATGTCATAAGTTTTCTTCCACAAGAAGGAAGAGTATACTTCCCGGTGATCAATAGTTCTTTATTACATAGAAATGGTTCCTAATTCTCAGCAGATAGAGCACTTGAGGTAACAGGAGTATTCTCCCAAGTCACAAAGAATAATGTAATGGTCAATATGATTGACTGTTGAAAGCTTTCATAGCTTGTTTCAAACTGAGATCCTGAAATATGGAAAAAGAACAGTGCCGGCTGGACAAGGGAACCCATTGCTGGGAAAAGGAACATAAACATCCCCAAAGGCCATCAGACAATGATCATTTCCAACATTAGTCTGAAAGTGATAAGCTAATAAGAATAGGAAACTTAGGCTATATATACTGGATTCATAAAACATCCTTCCAAAAAAGGGGAAGTTTTTAATTTTCCATGAAGTTTGAAATCTACAATGGTCTGGCATTATTTCCACTTATGTTCAGGAAATTCATTTTTACTTTCATCTGGATTAGTGTATGTCAATCCATGGGCACATCAGAAGCACATGGGAGTTATGTGGGGCTTGGGGTTTTGTTTATTTGTTTGTCTTCATAAAATATTTTAGTATCTCACTATGAAATGACACTGAAATTGAATTTCATATGCTGTGTCAAAGAAACGTGTACTTTGAAAAATTCCTCAAGTAGCTTCTGAGAATGAACCCCTAATTCAATGACTTTGAATGTTGTGATGAAAATCATTCCGATTTAAAAACCACACCTTCTTAATCTGGTGCTTGGGGGCAAGGAAAGAAGAGAGTCTTTAAACACTAAAGACAATTTTGACAAAAGTGGGCACAAGGTTAAGGAATTTAGAACCCAATATAAAAGAAGCAAAGGACCCTTTCTTCCCTTGTCTTCTCTCACTGTCCTCTCACAATTCTTCTCTCAGTAACTACTCTGCAGGGTTTTACCCCATGGTTCTCTTACACTCTCTCCCTACACATTTCTCTAGATGATCTAACCTATCTCCTTGCCTCCAGCTCCATATATATTTAACTCCTGTCTTAGTCTGCTCAGGTTGCCACAAGATACCATAGACTGGGTGACTTAAACAACACTTATTTTCTCATAGTCCTGGAGGTTAGAAGTCTTAGCCAAGATGCTGGCAGGTTGGTTTCTTCTGGGGCCCATCTCCTTGGCTTGTACATGGCCATCTTCTCCCTGGACCTTCACCTGGTCTCTTTTCTGTGTCTTTCTAGGTCTTGCTGTCCTAATTTTTTCTATCAAGACATCAGCTATATTGGAATAGGGTCTATCCTAATCACCTCCTTTTAATTTATTACCTCTTTCAAGACGTCATCTGAAAGTGCAGTCACATTCCGAAGTGTTAGGCTGTTCAGTCGCTAAGTCGTGTCCGACTCTTTGCATCCCCAGGACTGCAGCACGCCAGGCTTCTCCATCCATCACCATCTCTCGGGTCAGGACATCAGTGTGTGAACTTTAGGGACACGCAATTCAGCCCTAACAATTCTGAATCATCTGACTCTGGACCTACATGATGACTGGCTCCTGTGTTTGAAAAACTCTCACATGAAAACAAGGGACAAGACGTCTCTACTAAGAGATCCGAACAAGGACCAGAGTGCGGAAGTTAAAGTGTGAAAGTCTCAGCCCAACATAAAGAATTGTGTGACAATGAGAGGAATCTAGTTCTTAGGGGCTGCAGGCCCTAACAGTGTGCCTCCATTACCAGAAGGTCACGGCAGAAGCTGGCTGGACTCCCTACTGCTTCTGTCTTCAGGGATATCTAGCAGGAGCCTAGAAAATATCTTTTTCTTCTTTAATTTGATGACTTTAATGAAGGAATTAAATCAAGATGATCAAAATAAAGCAATGTGCATGCTAAGTCACAAAGTCGTGTCTTTGTGATCCTACGGACTGTAGCCCACCAGACTCCTGTGTCCATGGGATTTTCCAGGAAAGAATACTGGAGTGGGTTGCCATGCCCCCCTCCAAGGGATCTTCCAAACCCAGGGATTGAACCCTTGTCTCTTACGTCTTCTGCATTGGCAGGCAAGTTCTTTACCACTAGCGCCACCTCAAAGTGAAAGTCAAAGTGAAGTCGCTCAGTCGTGTCCAACTCTTTGCGACTCCCTGGACTGTAGCCCACCAGGCTTTTCCATCCATGGGATTCTCCGGGCAAGAATACGGGAGTGGGTTGTCATTTCCTTCTCCAGGGGATCTTCCCGACCCAGGGATCAAACCCAGGTCTCCCACATTGCAGGCAGACGCTTTAACCTCTGAACCACCAGGGAAGCCCCAAATAAAGCCATGGAAACGTCTAAAAAACCTGTGACTAGATGTGTCTGTAAGTACAGCATAATCAGATACGAGGAGAAAGGTTTTTGGAATTCTTAATTCATGACTTCCCTGGGGTAATATAATGGCAAATTACGTAAGGGTGAGAGCTGTTTCAAACATAGTGAGGCCTCAGGTGACACTGACGGGGAAGGCTAGACCAACGCAGAAACGTCTTTCCCAAGACAAAATGATCATTCAACAAATGGATGTCCATGGCAATTAAATGCAGGTTTTCCCCACCAAAATTACAAACATCAGAAACTGAGTGGTCTGACACAACCTCTTTGTTCTCAGCATCAGCTTACAATGTATGTGCACCAAAGCCACTCAGGAGGCCATCGTATGGCATGTGTCAGCATCCAAGGGCCAGTTGTGGGAAGACCCTGACTCCAGGTCCCATTCTTCCATAGACGAGTCTGCTGACCTATGGTAGGGCCTTGTCTTCTCAATTTATTTTTTTTCTTTTATTATAATTTTTTTAATTGGAGGATAATTGCCTTACAATGCTGTGTTACTTTCTGTAGTACAGCAATGTTAATCAGCTGTGTGTATACATATATCCCCTCCCTCCTGAGCCTCCCTGCCACTAGCACCATTCCACCACACTAGATCATCACAGAGCACCAAGCTGAGCTTCCTGTGCTTTACAGCGGGTTCCCGCAAGCTATCTCTTTTACACATGGTAGTGCATATATGGGAGAAGGCAATGGCAATCCACTCCAGTACTCTTGCCTGGAAAATCCCATGGATGCAGGAGCCTGGTAGGCTGCAGTCCATGGGATCGCTAAGAGTAGGACACGACTGAGCGACTTTACTTGCACTTTACACTTTCATGCATTGGAAAAGGAAATGGCAACCCACTCCAGTGTTCTTGCCTGGAGAATTCCAGGGACAGGGGAACCTGGTGGTCTGCCATCTCTAGGGTAGCACAGGGTCGGACACGACTTAGCAGCAGCAGTGTATATCAGATCAGATCAGTCGCTCAGTCATGTCCGACTCTTTGCGACCCCATGAATCGCAGCACGTCAGGCCTCCCTGTCCATCACCAACTCCTGGAGTTCACTCAGACTCATGTCCATCAAGTCAGTGATGCCATCCAGCCATCTCATCCTCTGGCATCCCCTTCTCCTCCTGCCCTCAATCCCTCCCAGCATCAGAGTCTTCCAATGAGTCAACTCTTCGCATGAGGTGGCCAAAGTACTGGACTTTCAGCTTTACCATCATTCCTTCCAAAGAAATCCCAGGACTGATCTCCTTCAGAATGGACTGGTTGGATCTCCTTGCAGTCCAAGGGACTCTCAAGAGTCTTCTCCAACACCACAGTTCAAAAGCATCAATTCTTCGGCGCTCAGCCTTCTTCACAGTCCAACTCTCACATCCATACATGGCCACAGGAAAAACCATAGCCTTGACTAGACGGACCTTTGTTGGCAAAGTAATGTCTCTGCTTTTCAATATGCTATCTAGGTTGGTCATAACTTTCCTTCCAAGGAGTAAGCATCTTTTAATTTCATGACTGCAGTCACCATCTGCAGTCATTTTGGAGTCCAGAAAAATAAAGTCTGACACTGTTTCCACTGTCTCCCCATCTATTTCCCATGAAGTGGTGGGACCGGATGCCATGATCTTCGTTTTCTGAATGTTGAGCTTTAAGCCAACTTTTTCACTCTCCACTTTCACTTTCATCAAGAGGCTTTTGAGTTCCTCTTCACTTTCTGCCATAAGGGTGGTGTCATCTGCATATCTGAGGCTATTGATATTTCTCCCAGGAATCTTGATTCCAGCTTGTGCTTCTTCCAGTCCAGCATTTCTCATGATGTACTCTGCATGTAAGTTAAATAAACAGGGTGACAATATACAGCCTTGATGAACTCCTTTTCCTATTTGGAACCAGTCTGTTGTTCCATGTCCAGTTCTAACTGTTGCTTCGTGACCTGCATACAAATTTCTCAAGAGGCAGATCAGGTGTTCTGGTATTCCCATCTCTTTCAGAATTTTCCACAGTTTATTGTGATCCACACAGTCAAAGGCTTTGGCATAGTCGATAAAGCAGAAATAGATGTTTTTCTGGGACTCTCTTGCTTTTTCCATGATCCAGCGGATATTGGCAATTTGATCTCTGGTTCCTCTGCCTTTTCAACAACCAGCTTGAACATCAGGAAGTTCACGGTTCAGATATTGCTGAAGCCTGGCTTGGAGAATTTTGAGCATTACTTTACTAGCATGTGAGATGAGTACAATTGTGTGGCAGTTTGAGCATTCTTTGGCATTGCCTTTCTTTGGAATTGGAATGAAAACTGACCTTTTCCAGTCCTGTGGCCACTGCTGAGTTTTCCAAATTTGCTGGCATATTGAGTGCAGCACTTTCACAGCATCATCTTTCAGGATTTGGAATAGCTCAACTGGAATTCTGTCACCTCCACTAGCTTTGTTCATAGTGATGCTTTCTAAGGCCCACTTGACTTCACATTCCAGGATGTCTGGCTCTAGGTCAGTGATCACACCATCGTGATTATCTGGGTCGTGAAGATCTTTTTTGTACAGTTCTTCTGTGTATTCTTGCCATCTCTTCTTAATATCTTCTGCTTCTGTTCAGATCAGATTAGATCAGTCGCTCAGTCGTGTCTGACTCTTTGTGACTCCATGAATTGCAGCACGCCAGGCCTCTCTGTCCATCACCAACTCCGGGAGTTCACTCAGACTCATGTCCATCGAGTCAGTGATACCATACAGCCATCTCATCCTCTGGCATCCCCTTCTCCTCCTGCCCCCAATCCCTCCCAGCATCAGAGTCTTTTCCAATGAGTCAACTCTTCACATGAGGTGGCCAAAGTACTGGAGTTTCAGCTTTAGCATCATTCCTTCCAAAGAAATCCCAGGACTGATCTCCTTCAGAATGGACTGGTTGGATCTCCTTGCAGTCCAAGGGACTCTCAAGAGTCTTCTCCAACACCACAGTTTCAAAAGCATCAATTCTTCGGCACTCAGCCTTCTTCACAGTCCAACTCTCACATCCATACATGACCACAGGAAAAACCATAACCTTGACTAGAGGAACCTTTGTTGGCAAAGTAATGTCTCTGCTTTTCAATATGCTATCTAGGTTGGTCATAACTTTCCTTCCAAGGAGTAAGCATCTTTTAATTTCATGGCTGCAGTCACCATCTGCAGTGATTTTGGAGCCCAGAAAAATAAAGTCTGACACTGTTTCCACTGTCTCCCCATCTATTTACCATGAAGTGATGGGACTAGATGCCATGATCTTCGTTTTCTGAATGTTGAGCTTTAAGCCAACTTTTTCACTCTCCACTTTCACTTTCATCAAGAGGCTTTTGAGTTCCTCTTCACTTTCTGCCATAAGGGTGGTATCATCTGCATATCTGAGGTTATTGATATTTCTCCCGGCAATCTTGATTTCGGCTTGTGCTTCTTCCAGTCCAGCGTTTCTCATGATGTACTCTGCATATAAGTTAAATAAACAGGGTGACAATATACAGCCTTGATGAACTCCTTTTCCTATTGGAACCAGTCTGTTGTTTCATGCCCAGTTCTAACTGTTGCTTCTGTTAGGTCCATACCATTTCTGTCCTTTATTGAGCTCATCTTTGCATGAAATGTTCCTTTGATATCTCTGATTTTCTTGAAGAGATCCCTAGTCTTTCCCATTCTGTTGTTTTCCTCTATTTCTTTGCATTGATCGCTGAGGAAGGCTTTCTTATCTCTTCTGGCTATTCTTTGGAACTCTGCATTCAGATGTTTATATCTTTCCTTTTCTCCTTTGCATTTCACTTCTCTTCTTTTCACAGCTATTTGTAAGGCCTCCCCAGACAGCCATTTTGCTTTTTTGCATTTCTTTTCCATGGGGATGGTCTTCATCCCTGTCTCCTGTACAATGTCACGAACCTCATTCCATAGTTCATCAGGCACTCTATCTATCAGATCTAGGCCCTTAAATCTATCTCTCACTTCCACTGTATAATTAAAAGGGATTTGATTTAGGTCATACCTGAATGGTCTAGTGGTTTTTCCTACTTTCTTCAATTTAAGTCTGAACTTGGCAATAAGGAGTTCATGGTCTGAGCCACAGTCAGCTCCTGGTCTTGTTTTTGCTGACTGTATAGAGCTTCTCCATCTTTGGCTGCAAAGAATATAATCAATCTGATTTCGATGTTGACCATCTGGTGATGTCCATGTATAGACTCTTCTCTTGTGTTGTTGGAAAAGGGTGTTTGCTATTACCAGTGCATTTTCTTGGCAAAAGTCTATTAGTCTTTGCCCTGCTTCATTCCGTATTCCAAGGCCAAATTTGCCTGTTATTCCAGGTGTTTCTTGACTTCCTACTTTTGCATTCCAGTCCCCTATAATGAAAAGGACATCTTTTTTGGGTGTTAGTTCTAAAAGGTCTTGTAGGTCTTCATAGAACCATTCAACTTCAGCTTCTTCAGCATTACTGGGTGGGGCATAGACTAGGATTACTGTGATATTGAATGGTTTGCCTTGGAAACGAACAGAGATCATTCTGTCGTTTTTGAGATTGCATCCAAGTACTGCATTTCGGACTCTTTTGTTGACCATGATGGCTACTCCATTTCTTCTGAAGGATTCCTGCCCGCAGTAGTAGATATAATGGTCATCTGAGTTAAATTCACCCATTCCAGTCCATTTTAGTTCACTGATTCCTGGAATGTAGACGTTTACTCTTGCCATCTCTAGTTTGACCACTTCCAATTTGCCTTGATTCATGGACCTGACATTCCAGGTTCCTATGCAATATTGCTCTTTACAGCATCAGACCTTGCTTCTATCACCAGTCACATCCACAGCTGGGTATCCTTTTTGCTTTGGCTCCATCCCTTCATTCTTTCTGGAGTTATTTCTCCACTGATCTCCAGTAGCATATTGGGCACCTACTGACCTGGGGAGTTTCTCTTTCAGTATCCTATCATTTTGCCTTTTCATACTGTTCATGGGGTTCTCAAGGCAAGAATACTGAAGTGGTTTGCCATTCCCTTCTCCAGTGGACCACATTCTGTCAAATCTCTCCACCATGACCCGCCCGTCTTGGGTTGCCCCATGGGCATGGCTTAGTTTCACTGAGTTAGACAAGGCTGTGGTCCTAGTGTGATTAGATTGACTAGTTTTCTGTGAGTATGGTTTCAGTGTGTTTGCCCTCTGATGCCCTCTTGCAACACCTACTGTCTTACTTGGGTTTCTCTTACCTTGGGCGTGGGGTATCTCTTCACGGCTGCTCCAGCAAAGGGCAGCCATTGCTCCTTACCTTGGATGATGGGTATCTCCTCACGGCCGCCCTTCCTGACCTTCAAAGTGGGATAGCTCCTCTAGGCCGTCCTGCGCCCACACAGCCACAGCTCCTTGGACATGGGATTGGTCCTCCCGGCCACCGCCCCTGGCCTCGGTCGTGGGGTTGCTCCTCCTCACTGCCGCCCTTGGCCTCGGGTTTAGGGGTGTGGGGTAGCTCATCCTGGCCGCCGCCCCTGACCTCAGATGCGGGGTAACTCCTCAGTGTATATATGTCAATCCTATTCCCTCAATTCATCCCATCTTTTCCTTTCCCCTACCCCATGTCCACAAGTCTCTTCTCTAGAAAAATGATACAGATGAACCTATTTGCAGGATAGGAGTAGAGAGCCATCCTCAATTTCTTAATCTGTAAAACAGGAGTAACAGTACCTAGCTTCACATCAAGTTGTGAGAATTGATGAGATTATGTAACTTATGAATTCATGCAATTTAATTGAACTTAACTGTGAATTGTAGATTATTCAACTATATAGTATTAGAGCTATTTCCCTCCCAAAATATTATTGACATTATGCTTTTCTTGTTGCCCAAGATCACTGCCTATGCGTGTGTGCATGTGAAGTCACTTCAGTCATGTCCAAATCTTTGCGATCCTATAGACTATAGCCCACCAGCCTCCTCTGTCCAAGGGATTCTCCAGGCAAGAATAGCAGAGTGGGTTGCCACTACCTCCTCCAGGGGATCTTCCCAACTCAGGGATCAAACCAATATCTCTTTATGTCTCCTGCATTGGCAGGTGTGTTCTTTACCAGTACCGCCACCTGGAAATCCCACCACTACCTATACTGTGTGCTATAAATGCAGGTCATCTCCTTCTTAGATGGACCATGAAAGGTTTCTAGGGACTCTGACAGTACAACTCATTCAGAAAGATGCAGAAGATGTCCTAGACCCAGTGAGGAAAATAATCCAGGAGAGGCATTCTTATCCCAAGAAACTATAAAGAGATAATCAAAACCAAAAGCTGAAAAATGTGCAAAAATGAAGAAATTCCATACATCAGAGCAACAAGAGATCTTGGGAATCTTTTCATAGATGATAATTCCAAACCTTACTCAGGATTAAGCTCTAAGATGCTTATTAAAAATGCAGACTCTCCCTTCCTGGAAATCCTCCCTACTACCACCATCACTACCACCCCTGATATTCTAGTTCAATAGGACAACACTTTGAAAACCACTTACCTGGAGTGAATTCAGACTTTCAAAAAAAAAAAAAAAACAACCCTCATGCTTCTTACAACACTATGAAGGCATGAAGGCTTTGTAGTATTTACTAAATCTGGGTTCCATGAGAAGAATCTAGGGGTGACCTGGGGTTTCCTTAGCATTCCTCTTTAGTATCTCTACCTGCCCACCTCTAAAATATGCCACAGTAAGCATTCAAGTTAAGTAAAGATTTTGCGCTTGCCGGGCAAAGCAGTCTCAAAACAAGGCCCCTTTCCTTCTTTAAGATTGGCATCCTAAACACCTAAATCTAGAAATTCTCAATTTGCCAGCTGCACAGAAGGATGAGAGCTACGTGTATGACAGTGTCAAGTCCCCAATGAGCTGTGCAAAGCTGTCATGTGTAAAGCAAAAAAATATATATAAGCAAAGCTGACTTGGCTTATAAGGGGCTCTTCCTGGCACATGTAGCTCAGGTGGAATGAAGGACCTGAGGAGATTCATCCAGTCTGCCCAACCCACCACCCATTTTCATTAGTTTACGCATGAATAGGTGAAACAGCCAAAAAACAACTCTGGAATGTATCTGTGGTCCAAAAGTCTACAAGCAATAAATGCTGGAGAGGATGTGGAGAAAAGGGAACCCTCTTACACTGTTGGTGGGAATGCAAACTAGTACAGCCACTATGGAGAACAGTGTGGAGATTCCTTAAAAAACTGGAAATAGAACTGCCTTATGACCCAGCAATCCCACTGCTGGGCACACACACCGAGGAAACTAGAATTGAAAGAGACACGTGTACCCCAATGTTCAACGCAGCACTGTTTATAATAGCCAGGACATGGAAGCAACCTAGATGTCCATCAGCAGATGAATGGATAAGAAAGCTGTGGTACATATACACAATGGAGTATTACTCAGCCATTAAAAAGAATACATTTGAATCAGTTCTAATGAGGTGGATGAAACTGGAGCCTATTATACAGGGTGAAGTAAGCCAGAAAGAAAAACACCAATACAGTATACTAACGCATATATATGGAATTTAGAAAGAGGGTAATGATAACCCTCTATGCGAGACAGCAAAAGAGACACAGATGTATAGAACAGTCTTTTGGACTCTGTGGGAGAGGGAGGAGGGGGGATGATCTGGGAGAATGGCATTAAAACATGTATAATATCATATAAGAAACGAATCGCCAGTCCAAGTTCGATGCAGGATACAGGAAGCTTGGGGCTGGTGCACTGGGATGACCCAGAGGGATGGTACGGGGATGGAGGTCAGGGGGTTTCAGAATGGGGAACACGTGTACGCCTGTGGCAGATTCATGTTGATGTATGGCAAAACCAATACAATATTGTAAAGTAAAAAAATATATATATAATAATAATAATAAAAATTATTAAAAAAAAAGATCCTGAGGCTCTGAGTAAGAAACTGAGACACTTACAGGAGCTTTTGGAATTGTTTTTATACCCTGGTAATCATGATCACTGAGAAAGTAGTAGGGCCATTTTTTCTGCTCTTGACATACTGAACTCACCTGCTGTATCTCCAGATCATGCCCACTCAATTCTGTATCCACAGCCACATGCAGCCTCGGGGTTCCACCTTGACAGCCTGACCCACCTGAATCGAGGAAAATACTTGAATCAGTGAGGGATAACTAATAGTAGGTGACACGCTAAGACAAACTCTTGTATCTGGCACTATTTCTTTCTTTGCTAAGTATACTTATAATTTGATCAGTAGAATATGTGTAGCACTCTCTTTTATAATATTTTTATAGAAATCAATACAGTGTAACCAAATTGGTGTCAATAGGTTAGATTCCTTATTTGTCATTATTGAGAATTTTCATTTCTCCATTGAAAAACTGTTGGTTACGTCATGCCATTTGACTTCTGGTTCAAGTGCTTTCAAAGAAACTGATTTATAAAAATGCATCTTTGAAATCCTGACAGTCTAAGAACTGGAAAGTCTAAGTCAAATCAGAATAGCAGACTGAAGTTGGTTAAGATGGGAAAGTAAGAGGGTAACTAGAACAACAATATTAAGTACACATATATATGTTTACCAACAAAAGGCAGAAGGTCAAATGAAGCAGGCAGTAATAAAAAATGGGCAAGCACATTTTGATTTATCTTTTAAAAAGTATTCAGTGTCCCAATACTTTTCCCATTGAAACAAATACATTATTCAAAGGGAAAATGTGTATGTGGAACATTAAGACAAGACTCCTATTTCAATTTCTGAGCCTAGTAAGCCATCATTTGCATCATCTCTCCATTTATGAAAGGTTTCACAGTGTAAGGTGCACTTTCACAAGCACTATTTATTCATCTAACCAACATTTTTTTTTTAGTTGCTCCTCTCTTGCATGTTAAAAAATCACTTTCCCCTTCTGATCTGGGGAAATTATTTTTTAACATGCAGTTTTTCCCCTAGAATTCCCAAATCCTAGTAATGACAAAAAATAAAAATGACCACCAAGTTCCCCATATTTAGAGGATGCCATTTCACTACTTCTCACTCATTGTACTCGGTTGCTAGTCATTTGACAGTTTCATAGGATGTAAGGAGCATGTCTCCTAAGCCTCTAAAAGTTTCTAGGAATGCCCTAGGACCTATAGAACTCTTCTTTGTTTGCCATGTCCTGTAATTGGCTGGGCATTAGGTTTACAAATAAACCTTGAGTATATCGATTTTAAAAGAATTAAGGATCACCTATGTTGTGTCACAGAGAAGGCAATGGCACCCCACTCCAGTACTCTTGCTTGGAAAATCCCATGGATGGAGGAGCCTGGTAGGCTGCAGACCATGGGGTCGCTAAGAGTCGGACACGACTGAGCGACTTCACTTTCACTTTTCACTTTCATACATTGGAGAAGGAAATGGCAACCCACTCCAGTGTTCTTGCCTGAAGAATCCCAGGGATGGGGGAGCCTGGAGAGCTGCCGTCTATGGGGTCACACAGAGTCGGACACGACTGAAGTGACTTAGCATAGCATAGCATATGTTCTGTCATACACTGTAATAGAAATTACAAGAGAGAAGTAAAAGCAGGGCCCTGACCATAAGAGCTCAAAAGGGGAGAAATACATATAAAAAACTTAGTAAATATAAAGCAAGTGCTCTACAACCAAGGTAAGGACAGTATCTGAGGGTGGATTTTTTTTAACCTAGTTTATCTGCCCAATTCTCTCACTGACATCCTCGACTTTCTATGCTGGTGAGGATGAGCATCTGAAACAGATAGCTGTCATATGTTTTAGGTACTATGATCTATTTTATTTAAATTCTTCAAAATGTTAGAATGTGTTGTGAAAATATGTCCTCTGAGCCCTTTTTGAATACAAGCCAGACTAATTTCACTTGGAAATCACATCAGATTAATCTTTTTATCTTGATAAGAGTATTGAATTAGTCTACTAGGTGGGTCTAGTGAATCTGGACTTGAGCAAGAATATTGAGAGGGTCTCAAGATTTCCTGCTGGTCAAGTTGAAATGTAATTTGTACCAAATGATACCACAGTAAGATGGATTCATAATGGTTAAACTACAGCACCCTAACAGCATCCGTCAGCCTGAGGAGAGTTTCTAAGACATACCTTAGGCCTGTGCCCTAGCACTTAGCCAAACATGTTATGCAACAGTTTGCCTGAAGACATAAAAACTGTGCTCTACTAAAACTCCAATGAATTTAAAAATAACAGAGTAGGGAAAAAAACTGGTACTGAGCCTGGTCCATGATAAATATATTTTTTAAAGTTTCAATAATAAATGAATGAATAAACAAATGGATTGCATAGATTTAAAAGAAGAACTAACATATAATAGATCACATGTAATGAAATAAATGTGAGGTCCTGCACCAGGGTCTAAAGCTACCGAAGTACAACAGCAAAGGAGAGGGTTTACTAGGGCAGTTTGACTGGGGTAGCCATCCTCTCTCTCCACAAAAAAGATAAAACATAAACAAAAACATTTAATACTCTAATGGGTTATAACCAATTATAATTCAACAGAAGTAAGGAACCTAAGATGAAGAAGGTGGTCATCTGGTTTGTACTCTTGATATAAGCCCATATCTGGAGCATTTTGTTCAATTCTGAATGCTACACACTGAATAAGTTAAAGAAAAATTGAATGGTGAGTAAGCTAAATAGGATATCATATGAGAAATAATAATATGGGTTTATCATCATAATCATAAAAGGAACTAGGTGACAAGCACTTCACATGAATTTTCTTGTTAGATCCTCACAACATTTTGCCTGTGAAGCAAATATCAGTATTATCCCCCTTACAAATAAGAAAAGGCTGAGAGAGGCCAGGCAGTTTGCCCAAACTCAGGTAATAGATGAAGGCAGCCTTGAGTCTCAACAAGGTTTCTCTGATTCTAGAGTCTACATACTTAAGAAGAGGAGACAAAAATGGGAAAGACTATTGCGTGGACACAAAATTAGAGCCTATTCATACTAGCTTCAAGAAAGAGCACTGAAACCAAAGCATGGAAACTACTAGGAAAACTGGCCTCAATGTATGAAAAAATGTATAATAGTTCTTTTAGGTGTCTCTACAGATTCCCTCCCATGGTTTTCCACACCATTTCAGGTCAAATTGACCATTTCCTTGAACGAGGGCAATTATATTAATTGCAAAGAGTTTTCTGTTTTCTGTGTAAGACTCATAGTTCAGATTTTTAAGGTGGTATATTACTGTTGGCCACTTTTCTATGTGTCTATATTTCTGTTCCTCTTAACTACTGCACAGATCTGAGTAATGCGAGGATCCAAGATGTGTTGTTTTGACTTTATAAAATATACTAGTTACAGTTGCCCTTGAAAGCTGAGAATTGTGCTCTCCTTCAGTGCTACCTTGAAGCCACCGTGGGAGATATACAAGTCACCCTTGGTTTTGAAAAGAAGCAATCCATTTCCAAGTTGCAATCTACTTGAAATAATCTCCCCAATTACATGGAAGTAATTTACTCTATATTTACTTTCTGCTTTGGACTATCAAATATCTCCTCCTCTCACCCCCAGGGGCAGCAGCTGGGATTAAAATTTCCACTACCCTCCCTGATGGGGCTTTATTATTTAACTCTTTCATGCCCATTTAAGAGCAGACAAGGTTTGCACCAGATGATGACTGAAGTCCCCTTTAGCCTAAGACATAATATTGCAATATTAACCTAACTTATTTTAGATCCAACCTATTTCCAAAGCTGTTTATTGTTTTTAGTACAAATTCTTTCTCCAGCACAAAGGCTGACCTATATAAAGCTAAGCAGTTGAAAACTAAAACATTTAATCAAGTGTCAAACCCACCTATGCAATACCAAACAGATAAATGCATATATTGTTTGCTCCAAGGTCAGGCAAAACTCAAGTGACACTAAGCCCAGTCACCCCTCTCAGCCGGGTAAAGTCTCACTTTCCATCCTACCCATGGAGGCCTCCAAAACTCAGAGGAGAGGGCATTTTTTATTGCTAATTCTCTGTCCTGGGTGTAGCCCTGCGAATCTCTGGGCTTCTTCCTGTTCTAGCACCTATGGTGAGGAAGAAAAATCCTTTTCAAATCGATCTTGGCCTCTCACAGCCCAGAACCATGGGTGAGCCTGACTCCTGGTTTGTTTTTAATAGTGGACTTAATTTCATAGAGCTGGTTCAAGGTTTACAGAAAACCTGAGCAGAAAGAACAAACGGTTCCCATGTCTCTATCCCACACTTTCCCCAGTTATGACCCCTGGCCTTGACTATGACTTATGAACAGTCCAGGTTTGGAGTTCTGGCTCCCTGCCCTTCAGATGATAGAGCATGTGCTCAAGCCCACCCCTGTTTTAAATTGAACTCACTTGCTCTGGAGGCTTCCATCAACTGCTAGGACCATCCTGAACTGAGTTCTTCAAGAACACAAACCCGGCCCAGAGGCAACCACTGCTAAAAACAAGCCAGACAGCAGGCAGGAGGCAGGAATGGGCTCTGGCAAGAGCCCAAGGACAGCAAGTTTCAACAGGGTATTTTTTGAAGAGATTGTTGGCGACATTATCTTATTAAGTTACAGGAAGATCATCCTTCCATGAGTAAAGTCTATATGAAAAACAATCCAGCAAACATCACGGTGCCGTTATCTGTGAGAGTTGCCCCTGCAAATCTCTGACCAGGGCTGCTGTGCTAGGATGAACCTCTCCCCAGGTCTGGCCCTCTTTCTGCACTAGCTTTTAATTGTTAATGAATTAAACTTTCTGAGGAGATAAGAATAATGTTGTTTTGTTTGCACACAGGCTGCATGACTAACAAGGACAATATAAATAAACCCATTCCCAGCTTGGTCTGCAGGTGTACGCATAGCGCCTGTGTTCAAGTGAAGCCTGGGATGGCTCCCACACAAGATTAGGCGGTTATTGCGGAAGCCAAGGCTTGCACACTGTTAAAAGCCCAAGCTAATATGTTCACTTAAGACATTATGCCTAATTATGCTATTTGTCAGTAGGGAAACCTGTTCTCCAAACCTGAAACCTTCCTGATGCACCGATGTGGGTCTGAGTCCTATAAATATGCCAAGATGACTCTGTAGGATTCAGAGCCAACGATGCTCCATGATGTTTATGAAAATGAGCAAAATCAAATCCTTGTGCATTCTGTCCCCCCAGGATGGTATGAGTTTCTTTTTGGTCCTGTAGCTATCATAACAAATAAGTGTAAGGGGAACTGTTTGTTCTTTTATTTTTGGAAACTTACTGCAATCTCTGCAGGCATCTCCTATGAAATACAGAACTCTCTGTCCACCACATTGTTTCGAGGTGTTGGTAGGGAGGGGGTTCTTATTTATGAGTTTGTTTCAAATTCGAAGAAGGGCTGCCCTGGGGCATGTAAAGTACAGCATGCTGACTGTGGTTAATAGCACTGCATTAAATATTTGAAAGTTGCTAAAAGAGTAGGTCTTAAAAGTTCTCATCCCAGAAAACAAAATTTTTATAACTAAATATGGTGACAGATGTTAACTAGACTTATTGTAGTGATCATTTCACAATATATACAACTGTCAAAGCATCATGTTGTACACACCTGAAACTAATATCACTTTATGTCAATCATCCCTCAAAAAAAAAAAAAAAAAAAAAAAAAGGAATGCCTTCATGACCAGGAGAAGTTACTAAAGTCTCAGGTTCTGAGTCATGGTTTGGGCTTGGCTCCTGATGTTAGTAGAGTCAAGTGTCTTGTGGTTTGTATTCCTTGTCTGTAGACAGGTGTGATGTGGTATGATAAGAACACTAACCAATGTCTTGGCCGTGTGCTGAGTACACAGAATCCTCTGGTGATGTGTGAACGTTGTGTGTGTGTGTGTGTGTGTGTGTGTGTACCTTCCTCTGCCCCACCCCATTGATATACAGGAAGCAGGTCCCACCAACCAGGATAGGAATCGATGCACTGGGAGCCGATCAGAATGTCTGCAGATCACTAACCACCAGTTCAAAAGGCTTCAAAAAAAATGAATTTAATTTGATTAATCGGAGATTGAAATCACACATCAAGGCCTTAGGAGATCTCATGGTGAACTAAATCAAGTGGATCGCTTCATTCCTCAAATCCTGCCTGTGGCTCCCAGGCAGAAACTGTAATCTCTGGGAGCTTACGAGGCAATCATTCACCCCCAGACATACTTGGACTCTGCCTCCAACAGGTAGAGGCTTGAACCTATGCATCCATCCTCATCCATACCCCTACAGTCTTTTCATATATACTAACATGTCCAAATACCCAAAATCACCCTAAATTCAATATAGTTATTTATGTTTAAAATCTGCAATATAGCGAGTCTAAAAGTAGCTCACTATTACCTAAAACAAGATCATTCCCCTGCGTCCCACATTTCCTCCTGTAGGATCCCTGCCTTCCCTTCTCTCTTCATCAGACTTCTAACCAAAGCCCATTGTTGCTCACTGCTCCTTGACTTCTAATTCTTCATTTTCCCCTTTCTCAATTTTACTGCTCCAGACTCTAATTGCTTTGGTTTTTCTTGTTTCTCACCATTCTAACCCCTTCAGAAATACTGCAATTATCTCATTATCAAGATCTTTTTTACATTTTTTTTCCCTCTGTGCCAATCTGGCTCTAGCTTTTACCTACTATCATTCCACCTTTCATCCAGCAACCACTTTCCATCCATCCATTTCACAAGTGTTTATTGAGCATCTGTGGGCACCATGCACTGCTTTAAGCATTGGGGAAAAGAAGATAGATAATAAATATCCCTATTCTCAAGAAGCTCATGTGAAAATGTGGATGGATATGTACGCAGTGTGTGTGGTCAATAACTTCAGTGTGGTACAAGTATTACGAGAGGAGCCCCAGTGCTCTGGAGGTCCAGAGAGGGAGAGGAAAGTGATCAGACCTTCTCCTCCTCCGCCAGGCTCATGTCCCCTCTGCAACATGAATACCAAGCCTGGGCTCACATCATTGACACTTCACACCTGAAGTCCTTTTTATCCAAATCTTGGCTACATTAGGAGATCATAGGCCCTTGGGTTCCAGTAATCATCAGCACACCATACTTATCTCAATCTTGGTGAACTTTGAGACTTAATCATTGTGTGTGCGCTCAGTCACTTAGTCATGTCCAACTTTTTGGAGCCCATGGGCTGTAACCCACCAGGGTCCTCTGTCCATGGAATTCTCCAGGCAAGAACACTAGAGTGGGTTGCCATTTCCTTCTTCAGGGGATCTTCCTAAGGCAGAGATTGAACTGTCATTCATAGGACCCAATTTAAAAGTTGTTTTATATGTGTTGCTTTGCCTTCTCAAATCAAGTTTGACTTCCAGTTGGAGGGTCTGTAACTGTGTCTGCATACATCTCTTGTATTCTTCATAGTGTTCTGCCAGGAACACAGTAAAAACACAATTAAAAAGACATCAGGTGAATCACTGATACTTAGATTTTCCTGACCATTTCCGCTCCTCCCTCCCCCTGCTTTCTTAACAGAAGTACTATCACATCTACACATAGTAAGCACTCAATGAAAGGAAGACAGTGAGATATAAGACAGTACAGGAACTTTGAAATTAAACAGATCCAAGTTCAAATTCCAATTCAACTACTCCGTGTTTGATCTTAAGCTAGTTTAACTTTTCTGAGCCTTACATTCCTGAATTGCAAAATGAGAACTAATAATACAAACTTGTTTCCGTTTCCAGGATGGTTAAATAAGTCTGTGAATGTACTTTGGCATGTAATAAGGGACCAAAACCTGCTAGATCCTGTCTTCCCCACTATTCTTCCTCCTCTATCACCACTCTTTCTCAGCAAGCAAAACTTGCCAAAAACCAATAGAGACATTTAAAACTTCTCCACCTGTGTGATTTTGATTGCCGAACAGAGCTATAAACTTTTCTCAAGCAGCCAACCTAAAGCCTGGTAATTAACTACATCATGTCCTTCACACCTAGCATATCACAGGGAAATTGTTGGCTTATGTACTTTTTTTTCACTGTTATTATGCGGACATAAATGTATAAGAATTCTGTGATCTTTGAGTCCTACCGCTCTCAAAAACGTGAAGCTGTACATTTTTTGACTGCCCTTCATTCAGTCCACAGGAATGCGAGATCCTGTACATTCTGCTACCCACAGAAAGGGTTAAACATTCCCACTACAAAAAGACTTAGTGTTCTAACTATAAATGTCATGGGAACATGGCCTGGAAAAGCTGAAGGCCATTGCATTATACAATTACCTATTTACTGGAGACAGTATATTTAATAACTAATCATCTAATCTAATAATACAGAAGAATATCAGACTGAAAGGTCAAGTGTTCAGGATTAGGGAGAAAGCAGCCTTAAAAGTACATTTAAAAGAGCCTCACAGATCAACAAGTCAGCTTGAGATTCTGCCATGTTACTGCTGCTCCCAGGCCTTTAGGGGTCTAAGAAATGTCACTATCTTTCAAACTCAGAATATTTATTACAGACTCTGCTCATAGGGATTTTATTGCATGAAGTCTCTTCATTAGCACTTGAAGATGATTATTTCACCTTGTGTAATGGCATATTAGCTCTATGAAGAAAAATGTTATACTAGGAGATTTTCAATATACTTTTAATGAGAGCTCTTGCCCTAAATGTTATTCTTCCCTTGGGACCCGCTTGTGACAAGTTCTGTTTGCTTCCATTTGTGGTTCTTTCTTCTGAATGTCTTTCTCAGAGACCTAAGTGGTCATTATTCCTAGAAATTTTCATGGTACAAACTCTTCATTTTGTAAAATCTTAAAAACCTCATATGGAAAAGCACCTCACTTTTAAAAAATCCCTCACTTTTAAAAGCCTGAATGGACACCTTCACCATTCTTTAAAAAGGAAAATTCTTGTCACAATTCAAATTCCATGGATAAATCTCTTGAAGAACCACCATGCGGTTCTGATGATACAAACTTGGTCACGACATTTATCTTTATTCCGGATATTTAAGTCCTTTTCCATGATGTTTTAGTAAGTCACTCTCACTTCAGTCACCTGATGTCTTCAAATCTTGGTACTTTTTTTACAGTTTCTCAGAGTAGAACATCTTTGGAGAAAGATCCAAGTATCCCCTCTTCTTCCAAAAACTCCCCCAAACCTAAAACCCTATAACTGTCAGGATAGAATAGGTTATTCTGAGGTAACAAAATTAGCCCTGAACTCCCAGTGGATTATCAAGACTAACTTTTATCTTTTTGTTCCATTTCATATTCATCACAAGTTAGTGGGAAACTCTACTCATATGGTTACTCAGGGACCACGTTGAAGGAGGTTACACCAGCCTAGCCAGGCATCCACAGCAGAAGGAAGAAGACACAAGGGGTGTCTCATTGGCACCTTTCTATGCCTTGACTCAAAACTGACACCATCCTGCTTCAGTTTACAATGCATTAGCTAGAACTTGTCGCAGATCCCCCTAAGTTGCAGGAAGTGTGGTCTTCTCTATGTGCAAAACATAAGAGGAGAACCTGATATTGGTGAAACTAGAAATATCTAAACCAAGCATGGTGGTTGGTGGTAGTTTAGTCACTCAGTCATGTCCAACTCTTTGGGACTCCATGGACTGTAGCCCTCCAGGCTCCTCTGACTATGGTATTTCCCAGGCAAAAATACTGGAGTGGTTTGCCATTTCCTTCTCCAGAGAAGCTCCCTGATCCAGGGATCGAACCCAGGTCTCCTGCATTGCAGGCCTGTTCTTTACCAACTGAGCCACCAGGGAAGCCCCAACACAAGCATATACACACTAAATATTACCACTGTCTACACTGAGACAAGAAGAATGAAGCCAACAAAAAAGTTTGAACACAAAGCAAATCTCTAAGCCTGGCTACCCAGTGAATCCAGAATAACCCAAACAGAATTAAAAATACTTCCTGTGTGCTCTTGTCAATTGGAAGGTGAATCCAAATTCATGTTCTGCTTTTAGATCCCTGATTTTTTTTTCAATACTTTGTTGTAAGATTTTTTTTTTCAAAGTTTTACACTCTAGGCAATAAAAGAATTTCCAAAGAGAAAGACTGATGCTCACTAATTTAAGTTCAGTTACCATGTGTTTCATATCAAATTCCCAGCAAGTCCCAAGTTCCTGAGTGGGAATTTGGGCTCTTTAGTATTTATTTCCATCAGATCCTATGATTTGCTTCTCTTTGTTCAAAAGACAAATTCATACCCAAAATAATGCCTGGCACAGTACCTGACTTAGAGCGGATGCTCAATATATGTAACAATGCTTAGGAATAACAAAAGAATGAGTGTGAAAATAGAAAAAAATATACAAAGAATATACTTATACAAATTTCTAGACTTACACTCAATGCCAAAACAATAAATTTCAAAATCAGTGTGTCTTACCAATTGTATATGATAAATAATGTCAAGGACAGTGCTGATTATAGTAAAAGGATAATTAGGGAAAAGACAGAGACTTTTCTGTTTTCTTCCAATTTTGAATCTCCCCCCTCCCCATTCTCTTTCCCATTTGGACAGATCCTTATGATATAGTTTTCATTTATCAAGGGGGTAATATCATGCCAGCTTCACACCAAAGAAAGCAACTGTGCTGTCTTCAGTACCCATCTGAAGGGGAGAAGTCACCAATCTTTCTTGGAAATAAGGTGTTATTGAAAATAACTCTGTAATTCTTCTCTTGGTAGAAGAAAATACTGGCCAGGATTGTGCAAAAAGATTCTTCTATGTTGGAAGAGCTTTGACTTACAACTCAGCCATTCTCTGCTACATACATAAAATGGTAGTCATGTCAGAAAAAGAAGCCAATATGAGGTTTAAAATTCTTCATTTCAGTTGGACTTTACCTTAGGCATAAAAATAATTCATACATAGTATATAGTGAGTTTTGCTTCATGTAAGGCAGTGTTCTAAAGTTACCAAACCAAACTTGGGTCCACTCACCTGCCACACAGCAAAGCCAATCTACTGACATCAGTTGTGGTGAAGTAAAGTACAGCGTTTATTTTCAGGGCACAAGACAAGGAGAGTAGGAAGCTCATGCTCAAAAGACCCGAACTCCCCAATGGCTGTCAGGGAACAGTTTATAGAGGCAAATGTGGGGGCGAGGGGACAGAGTTCATGACTTTCTTCTGATCCCTTTGGTGGTGAGGTAACAGGGTGTTCAGGAAACTTAATCACCAACTTTCTGGTTCCAACCAGTCTGGGATTTACATGCTTGTGTTCAGCATGTTGTTACCATCTTCCACCTGGGTGGGAGTTTCATTTCTGTAGAACAGCTCAAAGATATATGCATCAGATATTTATGTATATTCCTTGAGGAGGAAGTAGGACTCTCTTTTTTTGCTGAACTATTACTCAACCTACCTTGTTTAACTGTCTTTCCTTTGTTTCCACATTCTCTCACTTCCCTAATTGGTAACTCCTTAAGTCTGCTGTTTGGAACTCAGAGAAAGTCTAGGATACTAAAGCCTTCTCTACAAAGAAATGGGAGACATGGAGGGGCTTTTGTTTCTGGGAGGATGCTGCAGTTTCCTGATTTGTTTCAATCCCTGCTTTTCTTTGTCACTCCTCCTCCTGAGGGAAACAGAGGAGGAATAAGAAAGAGAATGAAGCTTTGGATAGAGAGGATAATCATAAAGTAGGCAAGGAAACTTGGTTTAAGGGGAATTCAGCTTCACTAAGCATGTTATATGTATTTTACTTCTCCAAAGTGGGGTCATGTACCCCACGAGTTGTGCAAGATGACAAGGAAGTATTAAAATACTTCTTTCTGTTTATTTTGTAATTTCATTATTTAATTTCCTTGTTTGTGTATTTCATACTTTACATAACATATGATGTAATGGTACTTGTGTAAAAAAGAAGTATGTATGAATGTATACATATGTTAAAGGTACATGAATGATCGTTTGCTTATTTTTTTTTTTAAGTGATGAGATAGGATGATGATGATGATGATGATTCTGTTTACAGAAGAGGACACTGAGGCATAACAACATTAAAATGACTCCTCCAAAATGTCAAAGCTGGTAAATGACAGAACTGGAAACAAAGTGTCTGATTCCCACCTCTATGTTGTCTGGCATGATCATTAAAGGAATTCTTGGTGTTCAGACACTGGTGCCTGAAAACCAATCTCATTTGTGCCTGCAGAAATGCCAGTCTCTGGGGTAGAAGAAATTCCATACTTTGATCATCTTCCACAGTGCATTAGAAGGAAAAGAAATTGAAGGAACCAAAGCCAGACAAACCCTAGGTAGTAAATGCAAAAGAATTCACAGAAAGTAAAAATCAAAGGGAAATGTCACAACATTTGGTCCAACATCCTATTCTTCACCCATCCCCTTCATGTCCTTCTATGGAAATCAGATTCCTGGCACACGCAATCCATTGTTTGAACATGCCGTAGTGGACCCAACCAGATTCCTAACACCAGGGAGTTGAGAGGCAATCAACATGAATTGAGACACTCAACACGAATTGAGTCTCATCTGCTGATTGAGCACTGAAGGGTGTGAATCCCCATGTGGTCCCTAAAAGCTACACCCACGGGAGAAACATTTTACGTTGTTCAAAATACTCAGAGCTATGTCAGTTTTTGTGGTTGTTATCTTCAATTTTCTTAACTAGTAATGAGTGATGCTCGTAAATGTTAAGCCAAAAAGCACTAGACTCTCTGTAGGACAGTCATTATAGAAGACTTTGAAGCTTAGGAAGAAGTTTGAAGCTTAAAAAATTAAAAAAAAATTTAAAACTCTATATTGTACACATTAAAAAAATAAGTGCAATGGAGTACTTTATAGGTAACCAAATTTCTCAGGCAGTGATAAAGATTTAATTTTTTTAAATCACTATCAAACCCTTTTGCACATTATTTGCATAAGTTCTCAAACAATGGGACTGTTTCATGTAAATTTCTTTTCAGGGAGATTCTTGCTTTCTGAAAGCAGTGTAACTGTAGCTGAGTTATATAAAGTAACATTTTATTGCCTCCTGCGGAAGATGCTTTGTACTAATGATCTGAAAACTGGTGTTTCGTACTTGGTATTAGTCGATGATCTGTGGTTCAAAATGTGAAGAAAAAGAGGGGCCTTTATTTTTTAGTTAATTACTTCTGACTAAGATGGTGAGAGCGCTTCCCAGAACTTCCTGGATCACTGGAATCCAGAAACCCACTACAAAACCTAAATGAAGCCATTGACCCCATCACAGGAGGGACAGAAGGGAAAAAAAAAAAGAAAAGCGATTCACGAATATTGTACATGCCTGATTTCAGTGAGAAATCTTTCTGTGTTTCAGAAATCTCTTTTCTCTAACTGCCCTTGTCACCTTACTAGCTGAGAAAAGGGAGATCAAAAAGCAACATGAATATGTAAAAAGGTGAGTTTTGTTGGAACTACAGAAATAGAATTGACTGCCCCATCACAAACAAAGCTCCCCTCCCCCGTCTCCCGAGACTTCACAATGAAAAAAAAAAAACAGAAACAAAACAGAAAAACCAACTTAGTCGGTTTAAGGTTTTTGGCTCAGATATACTTCTATCTGAAAATTATAGCAAATCAATCAATCAATCTTTTCTTTCACTCTCTGTCTGTCCCCTTATTTCTCAGGGAACTCCTGAGTTCTCTAATTCCTGAACACTCCTAGGGTAGTTCAGCTTATACAATAGAATGTTCTGTGATTGTTTTCTGAATTCCACATTAACTCCTGTCTACATTTGCAGAGAACATGACTCCTTGATGGCATTTGACTCAAAGAGTAAAGGCTCAACCCAGTTTAGATAACCCAAGTCCTCAATGCACAACACACAAAAAATGTCGGTCCTGATTGCAAAGTTCAGGATAGAGCTGTGTCAGCTAATTTAATCATTGACCATGAAATACCAGTTATCTTAATCCTAAATGGCTGCATATTTTTGTGCAATTGAATACTGACCCTACTAGGAAGAATTCAAGGATTTCGCTTTTTAGTAAATACTGTTAGAAATCAGATGTCTCAATTGAACACAAAATAGTAACGTTTTTTAGGCACTGAGTCTTCTCCCCAATTCTCACGTGCTACTACCTTTCCTGTAGTCTCTGGCTTAGGCTAGTGGCTCTCCTTCCCGCCACCACCCCCAGCAGAACCACACACCCCTTTGGTTCCACCTCTATTCTTGTTTTATTTTGTTTTTTTTCCGGTCACCAGTTGAAGCATTCTGTGTCCGAGGATTCCATTTGGACACTTAAGAAGGAGAAGAGCACTCTGGCAGAACTGGGCCACAGGAAGCAGTGAACTAGCTTGGCATCTCTCTGACATATTCCGTCTCTTAGTCTCCTTTTCCTTTCTGGATATCCGACATGCTTGCTACTGGCGTGACAAACACAACAAGGTCGAGATGTCTTCATTTTCTGCCAAAGCGAGGCCTCTGCTACACTGTGATGGAGGTCCTGGATTTTCAAGGCCAGCTCGGCATCTGCAGCTGCTGTGAGCCAGGCAGGAGATGGAGGCTAGGAGGCTGTTGAGGCCCAGCCTATGGCCCTGTGTGGGACCTCAGCAGAGAGGCCGGGGGCCTGAGGAAACCCCAGCAGCAAGGGAAAAACAGATTGACTCTCAGTGACTCATTTAGCTCCTGGATTGGACAGATCTCTCCCCTGCTGGCAATTTGGCTCAGCATCAATAGTTTGGATACCAGGCTGAATAGCTTAAAATAATTAGGGGGAAAAAATCTGCAAAACTGCTAGCCATCCAACTCTTTACTCTGTGCTGAAAGACACGGGACAAATGACATCTAGGTTATTAAAAATGAAGTCACTGGATTTGCTGCCCATTTGGTCCAAAAAGCGGAAAACTGGATAAAACTCAAATTTATAATTCAGCGTAGATGGCCTGTTTGTCCTTGAGGCGATCCATGAATTTTGGCCAGGCAGGCACTATGACATGTGGAAGTAATAGGGCGGGGGGAGGTGGGGGCAGGGATGAACAATGTTCGATTTCACCCCTACTCGCTTCCACCCCCTGGGTGGGGGGGGAAAATGAAAATGTCAATAAAGAGTGCGAATGCAAAGAGAAATGGAATGGGAGCCCAGAGTTTAGTAGCTGGCAGTTTCAACTTTATATACTTTAGCCGACAGGCGGCTGGATTTCCTGTACTTTATATCCAGTGTACAAAAACAGAAGCAACAGGCTCATTTGGTATCAGTAAAGGTCAGTTAAAATTATAGAGACATCCTTTGGAGCAAATCCCCAGTCTTGTATTTGCATATTTATGAACTAGAGATTATGACAGGCCATTCCATTTATTAGAGCAGTGCTGCTATAGTTAATAGTCTGTCAGCATTTCCATTATAAACCCCGTTTTTCAGTGTTTTAATATCTCAGCTGTTAGAAATCACATCAGGCTGAAGAGTGGTCTTCAGCCTCTCCAGGCCACAGCAGGGTGAGCCGCTGGTGGCAGTGGTGATGGGGCTTTGAACCCAGCAAAGGCACTTAAATCAAGTCGATTTTTACACTGGTCATTGGCAGTAAATAGAAAATCAAGGATTCTGAGAAGGGTTGTTGAATTCCTTTCTTTCCCCACCACCTCGAGTTCCCAAATCATCTTTCCCTTGTCATGGTATCCTTGTCAGTATTAGGGCTTTCACTGTCTATTTAGAGGAAAGACTAGGATTTTAGGACAAAGACTGGGTGTTTTAACTTGTCAAAGTAGTCTCTCCCCACTGGAATTGAAGGGGAAAAGAGCCCCAGAGTCAAGCAAAGATGTGGGAGGCCTTCATTCACTCATTTAGAATTAGCTCACAAAATGATGGAGACTGGCAAATTCAAGTTCTGCAGGATCTGTTGGCAGGCTGGACACCCAGGGAGGAACTGATGTTGCAGTTGAAGTCTGAAGGCCATCTACTGGCAGAATTCTCCCTTTCTCAAGGGAGGTCCATCTTCCTCTCAAGGCTTTCAACTGATTGAATGATGCCTACTCACACTAAAGCCCGTCAAATTAAGCAGTAATCTACTTTACTCAAAGTTTACAGCCATAAGTGTTAATATCCTTTTAAAAATACTTCCGCAGCAGCATCCAGACATATCTGACCAAGTATCCGGGTACAGTGGCCTAAACAAGTTGCCCCCTAAAATTAACTATAAAAGGCATGAATAACATCATATCTTAAGCATCTCCTGTATATCAAGTTCTGGGTTTGACCCTGGCAACACACACAGTCCTTGTCTTCAAGGATCTTATGGTCTACCATCTCACTGCTACCAAGATTTCACAACAAGTTACAGGGCCCAACAGAATCAGCAGCTAGTTCCATCCTTTGCTTTCTCTTTTCAATGACTCAGGATACCCTCTGTTAGAAGCATTTTGGTGGGTATGATTTCAGCTGCATTCTCAAGAGAAGGCACTGGTGTCTAGGGACTCCTTATCATCCAGGAAGACAGCTTGCTCTTTCCAAACCAAATTCTTGTCATTTTGACCTGACATGAAGCTGCAGAGTAACTCAGTGATATTCAAAGCTCCCTTGGGATTTGAGAAGCTATTGGAATAAGAGGAAAAAGGAAGCAGGTTGCCTTCTCATTAATAAGTCATTACAAAAAATGACTAGTCACTCCTGTTACATAGCTCCTGACATATCTCAGGAGAAACCCCACATCCTCAGTTGGAGAGTCTCCATGGGGCAGGTTGAAAATTCCCACACTGCTAAGCAGAACTTCCAGGATTCTCCCTCCACAGCACTGCATACCAGACCCAAAACCCTGCATCAGAAGACCCTTCAACCTCCAGGATGGTCTGACCGTAGCAAGACCATTTGTATAACCAAAGTCTCTAGCTCTATTTTGAGAGCTGCTTTACCTAATAGAAGCAATTCTTCTTGCCCTTTTGTTTCTTTTTAGAGTCAGAGGCCCTTTTTCTTTACTTCCTTAAGATGTGTCACAGACTTCCCTGGTGACGCAGTGGATAAGAATCTGCCTGCAATTGCACGGGGCACGGGTTCAACCCCTGGCCCAGGAGGATTCCACATGCCGCAGGTCAACTAAGCCTGTGTGACACACTAACGAGTCTGTGGTCTAGAGACTACGAGCTGCAACTACTGAACCCCTGAGCCCTAGAGCCCATGGTCCGAAACAAGGAAAGCCCCCACAATGAGAAGCCCATGCACCACAACGAACTGTAGTCCCTGCTCTCTGCAACGAGAGAAAGCCCACAAGCAGTAAGGAAGACCCAATGCATCAAAAAATAAATTAATTAAATAAGTGAATGTTAAAAAAAAAGATGTGTCACACGTCTAGATACACAGAACAGGCTTTTGAAGTCATGAGGCAGAGAATGTCAGCACTATATCACTCAATTTCACTGTTAAGAAAAAAATTTTAAATAAAACTAAATGCACAAATTACAGATGCTGCTATTGCTTGCTGTCTGGGGCGGGGGGGCAGGGGGGAACCTGAAGGCAATTGGAATAAGAAGACCAAAAAGTGCTGATTCAGTCTCCTGAGAGTGTAGCTCAATATTCCATCAAGAGATGCAGCATTCAGTCTAAGAAACAGCTGTCTCCATGTCTATGAATTTGGCTTTTATTTACTTCCATCTTTTAGGTTCCCCACAAAATAAATACGACTTATGTAACTGCTTTCAGCAGCATCTCTGAATGAGAAGAACAATTACGTAATAAAACATACACTAGGATGTGCATAACTGTGTAATAACGCATGCCTCACCGTGCCAGGCTGGTCGCCAAGAACCACCTAGGCATGTTATTTTATTACAAGAACATATTCCCTCCAGGCATGTTGAAATTATTTTTAAGTTAAAAAAAAAAAAAAGTTTACTAATCAAAAGAGAACATCAACTTAAAAAACAACAAGACAATTTTTAAAAGTCTGATCATGATCCTTAAAGGTAACAGAAAAATTACACCTTACCTAACAAAACTTACAGTATAAAATTAAAACTTGGTGTTATGATTCACTCCTGTCACCACAGGACTTAAGATGACAGAATGTCAATAAGGAAAAAAACAGAAGCTGGACTTCAGAGTGACATGTTACTCTCACGGTTGGCCAGAGTTCTGACCAAAGTGGAGCCATTTCCCAACCAAGAAAGTTTCAGCTTTTTAGAGCCTGCTCTGACCCAACAAAGAGACACACCAAAGGCCTTTTAGACTGGCCACACTCTGAAATTCTTTCCTGTGGTTCTGATAGTCATAGAACCAAAAATTAATCTCAGAAATTTGACAGTTGAGATTTTTTTTTCTGGCAGCTCAACCTCTTCAATGATGTCTTCCTTCAAGTGAAACTATGTGCTAGGTTAAAGTCCTCACACCTTATATTTATAGTGTACCTATCTATCAGTCTATACCCTCACACAAACATATACAATATATGCATTATAAAGTTCCAATCTTATTTTTCTAAATATCCAAGCTAATTACATTTCCATCTCTCCTGTTCTTCTAACTCACTCCGCAGAAACTAAAGCTCATGTGCCAAGGACAAGTATGAGACAAGGGGAGGGGTGGGAGGGCTATTTCTGCAATTTGTAAGATTAATTTGTAATTTCTCAGATGAGATTGTATCCACTTTACAATCAACACAAGTTATCATATCAAAGCAAGTATAGAGGCATATGTATGATAGACTTCAAATCTACAAGTTTTTTTTTGGGGGGGGTTGATTTTTTTTTTTATTGAGCTGATAGATCCTTAAAATATAGAAGGTTTGATTACAATCCTTATAGACTGAATTGTATCCCCTCAAATTCACATGCTGAAGACCTAGTACCTCAGAATGTAATTGTATTTGGGGATAAGGTTTTCGAAGAAGGAAAGTTAAATGAAACTATTGGGGTGGATTTTAATTCAATGTAACTGGTGTCCCTATAGAAGAGAGGGTTTGGACATACAGAGACATGTCAGAGGAACAATCACGAGAAGACACAGATAGAAGCCAGCCCTCTGCCAGCCAAGGAGAGAACCCTCAGAAGAGGACAAAACCTGCCAATACTTGACCTTGGACGTCCATCCAGTCTGCAGAACTGTGAGAAAACAGTATCTGTTGTTTAACCCAACCACTCTATGATACTTCCTTATGTCAGCCTTGCTGCTGCTAAGTCGCTTCAGTCGTGTCCGATTCTGTGCGACCCCATAGACGGCGGCCCACCAGGCTCCCCGTCCCTGGGATTCTCCAGGCGAGAACACTGGAGTGGGTTGCCATTTCCTTCTCCAATGCATGAAAGTGAAAAGTGAAAATGAAGTCGCTCAGTCGTGTCCGACTCTTCGAGATCCCATGGTCTGCAGCCTACCAGGCTCCTCTGTCCATGGGATTTTCCAGGCAAGAGTACTGGAGTGGGGTGCCATTGCCTTCTCCATGTCAGCCTTAATAAACTACTATAGTTATTAACACTAATTTATTAATTCAACAAATATTTTGGGAGCAGTTATTTTTTATCTTATTTATTTTTATTGAAGTATAGGTGATTTATAATGTTGTTCAATTCAGTTCGTCTCAGTTCAGTCACTCAGTCATGTCTGACTCTTAGCGACCCTATGAACTGCAGCATGCCAGGCCTCCCTGTCCATCACCAACTCCCGGAGTCCACCCAAACCCATGTCCATCAAGTTGGTGATGCCATCCAACCATCTCATCCTCTATCATCCCCTTCTCCTCCTGCCCTCAATCTTTTCCAGCATCAGGGTCTTTTCAAATGAGTCAGCTCTTCACATCAGGTGGCCAAAGTATTGGAGTTTCAGCTTCAGCATCAGACCCTCCAATGAACACCCAGGACTGATCTCCTTTAAAATGGACTGGTTGGATCTCCTTACAGTCCAAGGGACTCTCAAGAGTCTTCTCCAACACCACAGTTCAAAAGCATCAATTCTTCGGCACTCAGCTTTCCTTATAGTCCAACTCTCACATCCATACATGACCACTGGAAAAACCACAGCCTTGACAAGATGGACCTTTGTTGGCAAAGTAATGTCTCTGCTTTTGAATATGCTATCTAGGTTCGTCATAACTTTCCTTCCAAGGAGCAAGCGTCTTTTAATCTCATGGCTGCAATCACCATCTGCAGTGATTTTGGAGCTCAGAAAAATAAAGTCAGCCACTGTTTCCACTGTTTCCCCATCTATTTTCCATGAAGTGATGGGACCGGAAGCCATGATCTTTGTTTTCTGAATGTTGAGCTTTAAGCCAACTTTTTCACTCTCCTCTTTCACTTTCATCAAGAGGCTTTTTAGTTCCTCTTCACTTTCTGCCATAAGCGTGGTGTCATCTGCATATCTGAGGTGATTGATATTTCTCCCAGAAATCTTGATTCCAGCTTGTGCTTCCTCCAGCCCAGCATTTCTCATGATGTACTCGGCATATAAGTTAAATAAGCAGAGTGACAATATACAGGGTATATATTAAATATATTTAATATACAGGCTTATATTAAATATACAGGCTTATATTAAATAATCAGGGTATACAATATACCCCCACGTCCAAGGTAAGAGAAACCCAAGTAAGACAGTAGGTGTTGCAAGAGGGCATCAGAGGGCAAACACACTGAAACCATACTCACAGAAAACTAGTCAATCTAATCACACTAGGACCACAGCCTTGTCTAACTCCATGAAACTAAGCCATGCCTGTGGGGCCACCCAAGACGGGCAGGTCATATTGGAGAGGTCTGACAGAATGTGGTCCACTGGAGAAGGGAATGGCAAACCACTTCAGTATTCTTGCCTTGAGAACCCCATGAACAGTATGAAAAGGCAAAATGATAGGATACTGAAAGAGAAACTCCCCAGGTCAGTAGGTGCCTAATAGGCTACTGGAGATCAGTGGAGAAATAACTCCAGAAAGAATGAAGGGATGGAGCCAAAGCAAAAAGAATACCCAGTTGTGGATGTGACTGGTGATAGAAACCAGGTCCGATGCTGTAAAGAGCAATATTGCATAGGAACCTGGAATGTCAGGTCCATGAATCAAGGCAAATTGGAAGTGGTCAAACAAGAGATGGCAAGAGTGAACGTCGACATTCTAGGAATCAGCGAACTAAAATGGACTGGAATGGGTGAATTTAACTCAGATGACCATTATATCTACTACTGCGGGCAGGAATCCCTCAGAAGAAATGGAGTAGCCATCATGGTCAACAAAAGAGTCCGAAATGCAGTACTTGGATGCAATCTCAAAAACAACAAAATGATCTCTGTTCGTTTCCAAGGCAAACCATTCAATATCACAGTAATCCAAGTCTATGCCCCACCCAGTAACGCTGAAGAAGCTGAAGTTGAACAGTTCTATGAAGACCTACAAGACCTTTTAGAACTAACATCCAAAAAAGATGTCCTTTTCATTATAGGGGACTGGAATGCAAAAGTAGGAAGTCAAGAAACACCTGGAGTAACAGGCAAATTTGGCCTTGGAATACGGAATGAAGCAGGGCAAAGACTAATAGAGTTTTGCCAAGAAAATGCACTGGTAATAGCAAACACCCTCTCCCAACAACACAAGAGAAGATTCTACACATGGACATCACCAGATGGTCAACGCCGAAATCAGATTGATTATATTCTTTGCAGCCAAAGATGGAGAAGATCTATACAGTCAGCAAAAACAAGACCAGGAGCTGACTGTGGCTCAGATCATGAACTCCTTATTGCCAAATTCAGACTGAAATTGAAGAAAGTAGGGAAAACCACTAGACCATTCAGGTATGACCTAAATCAAATCCCTTATGATTATACAGTGGAAGTGAGAAATAGATTTAAGGGCCTAGATCTGATAGATAGAGTGCCTGATGAACTATGGACTGAGGTTTGTGACATTGTACAGGAGACAGGGATCAAGACCATCCCCATGGAAAAGAAATGCAAAAAAGCAAAATGGCTGTCTGGGCAGGCCTTACAAATAGCTGTGAAAAGAAGAGAAGCGAAAAGCAAAGGAGAAAAGGAAAAATATAAGCATCCAAATGCAGAGTTCCAAAGAATAGCCAGAAGAGATAAGAAAGTCTTCCTCAGCGATCAATGAAAAGAAATAGAGGAAAACAACAAAATGGGAAAGACTAGAGATCTCTTCAAGAAAATTAGAGATACCAAGGGAACATTTCATGCAAAGATGGGCTCGATAAAGGACAGAAATGGTATGGACCTAAGAGAAGCAGAAGATATTAAGAAGAGGTGGCAAGAATACACAGAAGAACTGTACAAAAAAGATCCTCACGACCCAGATAATGACAATGGTGTGATCACTCACCTAGAGCCAGACATCCTGGAATGTAAAGTCAAGTGGGCCTTAGAAAGCATCACTATGCACAAAGCTAGTGGAGGTGATGGAATTCCAGTCTTTTAGAATTTGAAATAGCTCAACTGGAATTCTATCGCCTCCACTAGCTTTGTTTGTAGTGATGCTTCCTAAGGCCCACCTGACTTCACATTCCAGAATGTCCAGATCTAGGTGAGTGTGAGTGATCACACCTTCGTGATTATCTGGGTCATGAAAACCTTTTTTGTAGAGTTCTTCTCTGTATTCTTGCCACCTCCTCTTAATATCTTCTGCTTCTGTTAGGTCCATACCATTTCTGTCCTTTATGAGCCCATCTTTGCATGAAATGTTCCCTTGGTATCTCTAATTTTCTTGAAGAGATCTCTAGTCTTTCCCATTCTATTGTTTTCCTCTGTTAATTCCTATTAAATAGCAATGTGATTTGGTTATACATATTTATACATTCTTTCTTTAATATTCTTTTCCATTATGGTTTATCATATTCTTTTTTAATTGGAGGATAATTGCTTTACAATGTTGTGTTAGTTTCTCCTGCACAGCAATGTGAATTAGCTATAAGTATACATACAACTTTGGGAGATAGTGAAGGACAAGGAAACCCAGAGTGCTACAATCCATGGAGGCCCAAAGAGTTGGATGTGATTTAGCAACTGAACAACTCCCTCTTCAGCCTCCTTCCCACCCATCCCCAATCCCTCCCCTCTAGGTCATCGCAGAGAACCAGGCTGAGCTTCCTGTGCTATACGGCAGCTTCCCACTAGCTCTCTGTTTTACACATGGTAGTGTACATACATCATAGCTACTCTTTCAATTTGTCCTTCCTTCTCCTTCACCATTTGTGTTCACAAGTCCATTCTCTACGTCTGCATCTCTATTCCTGCTTCGGGGCAGTTCTGAGTGTAAGTATTAAAGACAAAATGGTGAACAAAACAACAAACTGCATGTTTTTTGAGGGCTTACCATCTACCAAAGAAGTAATTTGATGGGGCATGCAAAGAAAAGCGTCAAATATAGGCATGGTTTTGAATCTATTATGTGTGTAACATCTGCAAAAATGCCAGTTGCAAGCTGATCTTGAATATTTCCAGTGATCTTAAAGGATATCAACTGGATATTTCCGTTGCCTTAATGATCAAAAGTATTTAATGATTCAACAAATGGCCTGCAAATAATGACTCCAATTTTGCATGTAAACCCAATCTGAGTTCCCAGTGAGTTAAATTCAAGCCAATACCTACAGGATTATTGGTTCCTCACCACAGGGTGTTAAGGCTGCTCACACCCACTCTGGAGAGCAATTATGCACATCTCTTCTCAACTCCGTTTGCAGTAAGATCATGTGAGTAGCTTGCATTTAACCATGGTTGGAGTATTTACACCACAGAAACCATGAAAGGCTGCACAACAAGGCCACCTTCTCCTGGGACTATCTTTAAGCCTTGGCCAGCACACCACTCATCAGGGTGAGCCCCAGCCACAGGATGATGCAAAGACATTTAGAAAGAGAATCCAAGATTGAGAAAATATTACAGGGGTAAAAAGGGATATAGAAATATGGAATAAAAAAAGGAAAGAAAGTGGAAGATTCTGACATATTAGGTGAGACCAGTGATCTCAAACTCCCAGATCTCCAGGAGACAGAGGGTGAGGCAAAGGATTTGCATTTTTAACAAGCTCCAGGTAATACTGACTCTGCAGTATATTGCCAGCATGACCATTCCTCCTGCTGCTGGCCACCTGGATGAGGAGAGGGTGGAATTGCTTGACAGGTAGAGCTAATTCCATTGGATTGGCAGCTCTTGGTAAAGAAAATCAATGGCCATGTATAAACAACATTTAAGTTGAAGCCTTGTGAAATGCTCCCTGGGGACCTACAGGCTGCTCACAGCCAGAGGCAGCACTGGCCAACATCGTCCCCAGAATGTGAAAATAATACGTGCCAAACTCCTTCATCTACTCCTGAATGTATTTTTAATACACCTGTGGCTCACTGGTAAAGAATCCACCTGCAATGCAGGAGACACAGGTTAAAGCCCTGGGTCAGGAAGATCCCCAGGAGGAGGAAATGGCAACCCACTCCAGTATTCTTGCCTGGAAAATCCCATAAAGAGAGGAGCCTGGTGGGCTGCAGTCCGCGGGGTTGCAGAGTCAGACACAACTGAGCTCACATGGCACTGCGGTATTCTTGCCTGGGAGAAATCCCATAGCCAGAGGAGCCTGGTGAGCTATAGTCTATGGGGGCACAAGAGAGCTGGACATGACATAGCAACTAAATAACAATGACAAGGTGGTTTGACCAAAGCAATTTGAGTCATCACCTATGGAAAGATGCAATCTGGGAACTACAATGAGTTATTTGTCTGAGAGGCAGGACCCCATGATGACACTGGGGGTTGTCACTCATATTTGGATTACCACAGGCAAACCACGTCCCCAGAAACAGAAAATGACATACCACAAAGAGAGGGAGAAAGCTAAATGGCATGACTGGTAAGGTGAGTGTGTGTGTGCTCTCACAAAATAAGGATGATAGAAGAATTTCATCCTATTCACTTTTCTTCTGTAATGCTAAAGATCTGAAATTTGGTTATAAATCGATTGTTTGTTTGGTTTTTTTCAAATTGCATTCTCAAGACACAAAGATTAAAACTGAATGCAGGTTGAAGTTTGGCTCTTTTATAAACATGCAGCCGATGATAACACTGTCAGAAGTGAAAAATCATAGATGATTAACAAGAAATCGTTCAAAGAAATGATTCTTGCCAAACAAAACATCAATGAGTTTGAAAATAATTTTCATTGACAAAGCATGTGCCTGTTGGGCATTCCAGAGGAATGTGATGGGAATAAACTTGATTGAACCTTTAAAAAGAGTTTCTACTTGTTGGGTCAGATTTTCCGGCTAAATCCCTCACTGTTAAAATGCTGTTTTGCTTTTCCTAACTGCTCTAGGCACACCCTCTTACAAACTATGTGATGTGATTCTGAGGATCACATTGTAAATAAGTTCCTGGATTGCTCAAGAAATAGTTCAAGCTATACTTTAAAAAAAGCCTTTGCTCACCCAGGTCCTCTGGGAAAAGTTTATTCACAAGAAAAAAGAAAGTAACCTCAAAAGCAAACTTTGGAACCTTTACAAACATGGAAGCCATGTGCACACCAGGCTGTCAGCATTTCCTGAAGAAGCTGTGTGTGGGCTTCACTGCTCTTGAATGATAGTCTGGAAATGATGAAGTATTCTTTTATGTATTTTATTAAAGGACTCATAAAAGTTGAGATTTGTGAATGTTATTATTGTACTAGTTGTAAATTAAAACAATAATATGATACTATTTTTTCAACCATAAATTGCCCCCCAAATTTTAACCTTTCATTTTATATTGGAGGATAGCCAATTAACAATGTTGTGATGGTTTCCAGTGTAAGCAAAGCAACTCAGCCATATACATACATGTATCTGTTGTCCCCCACAAATCTTTAAAGTATAAAGCTTTGGTAAGGAAATGAGGAAATGGGTGAATTCTCAAATTCAGTTGGTGGAAGTATAAGGTAATATAAACTTTTTGGAGGACAACTTGGCAGTGTCTATCAAAATTCCAAATATACCTATCCCATGGGGCAGGAAAGCATAGAAATTAAGCACAGGCTCTGAATTCAGAGAGCCTGTATTCCACTCCCTGGCTGTAACGCTTAGTGCTATGAGGCTGCAAGCAAGTTACTTAACCTCTCTGAGCCTAATTTTATCTTCTGCAAAGTGGAGATAGTAATGGTATCTATACTATTATAGGTGGAGAAGGAAATGGCAACTCACTCCAGTGCTCTTGCCTGGACAATTCCATGGATGGAGGAGCCTGGTAAGCTACAGTCCATGGCGTCGCAGAGTTGGACACAACTGAGCGACTTCACTTTCTTTCTTTTTTTCTTTCTTTCTATAGTTTCTTTTGGAGAAGGAAATGGCAACCCACTCCGGTGCTCTTGCCTGGAGAATCCCATGGTCGGAGGGGCCTGGTGGGCTGTGGTCTATGGGGTTGCAAAGAGTCGGACACGACTCAGAAACTAACACACACATACTATTACAAGAATGAAATAGGTTAATATTTTAAAGTGGTTACAATGGTGCCTAGCATGTAGGAAGCTCTATGTAATCTAAAACCTCAATTTTAAAAAAAAGTATTCTATAAACATCTAGCCAAATGGCTAAGTTCAATGAACACTGCCTCTCACAGCATATAAATAGAAGCTAACTCTACATACCTATTACTAAGATAATATGTAAATAAATCATGGCACATCTGTGTGACTCAATATAGTACAGCTCTTTAAAGGATGAGACAGAGCAACGTGTACAATATTTTGCTGTGCACAAAAGCAAATTATAAAACAGTATGTTCAATATAATCCCATTAGTGTAAAAACAGTGTGTGGGGTATGTGTGTGTCTATGTGTGTGTAAAAATACGTGCCATACTAAAAATGTTTACCTCTAAGGAGTGGGATTGAAGCAATAAAGAGGAAACCAATTCTTATTTCTTTATTGTTTGAACTTTTGCAAATAAACTTGAATTACTTTTTATAAAGATTTTAAGTTATTAGTCTGAGCATAGTTTTGATTTAAATTACTGTTCTCTTTTTTTTTTTGAGAATCAGAGTTATAACCATGGAGTGGATGCTACAGTTATCATCGATACAGATGACCAGCCAGGAAATGAGATTGTATGAATAGTCCATTTAATTAAATGTTTTGGCCACTTAGATCTATGTGAGCATAAAACGTAAAAACACAAAATAAGCTTTCATTGTACAGTAAATAGAGAGTAATAAGATTTGGTCCATCTCTGAGAGACTTAAGTCTACTCAGTCTCAAAGAAAAACAGGCCTAAAATATTTCAAATGTAAAGTTATATTAAAAATCTCAGTTTCAAACTGTGAATCCAAACAAACAATTATTTTAACATATTATCTTAAGGAAAGCACAGTTTCATACTTGAAGGAGAACCAAAGGGAAGGTTAACACTCTAAGCAACCAATACTTTCATCTAATACTAACACTTTCATTTGCCAACTTATCTTCAAAGACACTGCCTGACTGAAATACCTCTGCAATAAGAGTTTCTCCATGAGGGTAGATGAAACTGGGGAGTGTTAAAGTTTAAAGAGGCCTTGGAGATTATTTAGGTCAGTGTCTTCAGTTCATAGAAGACACTGAGTTCTGGAAGGGTCATGAGACTTTGTCAGAACAAAACCAGAATACAGTGTCAGGCAGGTGGGGGTTGAGGGCAATTGATCACCAATACGATGTGGCTTCAAACAGATGATTTTCCACTTTTCAGGTCTTTTTAATGTAATGGTTAAAAACATGCATATAGTAAAAATAAATGACAGGATAGAATAGAATGAACACAAAAATACCCAATGAAAAGTTTCTTTCTTATCCCTGAATCGAAGCCCCAGTTCTTCTCCTCAGATATAACCACTATTAGGAACCCCATGTAGAGCCTTCCAGAGATACTCTATAAATTTCTAAGTATGTGTGTGTATGTGTGGCATATTATATAAACTCTCAAGGTTCTTCTTTCTTTCTTTGTTTTCACATAAACATGTCACAGAAAGTATTCCACATCAAAATATATAAATCTTTCCCCTTTCTGTTTAATGGTTGCATAGTATTCTATTGTGTGATATATTATAATTTATTTGACCAATCCTCCTTTGATATTTAGATTGTTTCCAGCCTTTTTATTATAATAAACATGCTGTTACCAATGAATATCCTCATATACATTCCTTTGAGCACTTATTCAAGTAAATACAAAGTATGTATCAAATACTTAGATGTGGAATTATTTAGCCAAAGTTTATACACATATTTAATTTTGAAAAGTATTATTAAACTTACCTTCAAAGAACTATAATCATTTACAATTCTACTAAGAAAGTATGGAAACCTGACATTAACTGTATTTTATAGAGTAGTTATTATTTAAAGTTTTTTGTGTATTTTATTTCCTTGTCTAATAATGGTAAGGGCTTCCCTGGGGGCTCAGATGGTGAAGAATCCGCCTGTGAAGCAGGAAACCTGGGTTTGATCCCTGGGTCAGGAAGATCCTCTGGAGAAGGGAATGGCTACCCACTTCAGTATTCTTGCCTGGAGACTCCTATGGACAGAGGAGCCTGGCAGGCTACAGCCCATAAGGTCACAGAGTCAGATATGACTGAACAACCAACACTTCAATAAACGTAAGTTCCTTGAAGATAGTAAACTATAGCTTGTACAGCTTGATTTCAGTGTCCATGACCATTCACATAATCATTATTCAGTAAACATGGAGTGACCAGAACTGTGCTAAAAAATTAAAGTACAAAAGCAGAATTCTATCCTGCAATAATAGACTAGTTTTTTTTCAGATTAACCCGTCTTCGGAAAAAAGTAAAATAAAGTTGGGGAAAAAAGTTTTTAGAAACCCACACCTTTCAAAAGCAAACAATTAGCCAAAAACGAGAAATTGCCCAATCAAAATCTAGATGAAAATTAAAGTCTTATATTCAAATCTTCCCCCCTCCCACCAAAGGATACATGCCTTTCTGAAAGAAATGGTTAGAATATTGAATTTCCTTTAAAGGTCTTGGAGAGTGGGAACAAGACTTAATGCTCTGGGTCCACCACAGTTTAGGTCTCAGATAAACTATATACCACTCTTACATCTCAAAGTATTCATAAAAGTAGTTTATCAAATATATTGAAGAGTACACAATGAAAAAAAAAATAGGTACACAGGAAATAAGACACCTTGAGTGAGAACCAGTCAAAACAATAAAATAATAGAAACAGACTAACAAAGATGCCATATGTTGGAAATATCTGACACAAACTATAAAACAATTATACCTACCAAGTCAAGGAAAGAAAGAAAAACCAAGCATGAGAATTTCAGGAAGGAACTGGAAAAAAGTGACATAGTTTTGCAAAGGAAAAATATAATAACAAATTAAGAACATATTGAATGAGTTTAATGGAAGATTCAACATTCTGAAGAGAGAATTAATTAGCAAGAAAAGAGGTCAGAACAGAATTTCTACATATAGCAAAAAGAGACAAATAGAAAATATAGAAGAGAGGGTAATAAAGGATATAGTGAAAAGATCTAATATATTTAACTGCAGGTTTAGAAATAAAATTAAAAGAGAGAAATGGAGCAAAAACAATATTTAAAATGCCATGGCTGAAATGGCAGAATTTTCCAGAACAGATTAACAAAACCTAAGAACCCCAAATAGTATAAAGAAAAAATAAATACGTATCAAGATGTATCATTGTGAAGCTACAGAAAACTAAAGAAAAAAATGAAAAAGATTTACATCAGCTAGAGGAAAAAAAGACAGATTTACCTTCCAAGGATCTATAGTTTAAGTAACTCAAGGGCAGAAATGAAAACTAAAGGAAAATGGGAATATGTTTTCAATGTTCTTATAGAAAATAAAAACTATCATAGGATTTTATACTTAGCAAAACATCCTTCAAGCATGTAAGTGAAATATGGAAATTTTCAGATGACCAAAAACTGAGAGAATTCACAGCCAGTAAACTGAGCTGAAGGATCAGAGATGCAGGAAGGATTAAAGAACTAAAAAAGTGGTAAACTTGTGGGTGAATATAAACATTGACTTTAAAGTTATAATATGAATGTCTTACAGAGTTTTAAACTGTTAAAATTCATGACAACTACAAGTTTCAACTATGATTGGGACAAAGGGAGAATTGAGTTAAATTAAGTCCTTGTATTTGTTCCAGAAGAGAGTAAACGTGTTGATTGACTTTAGACTTTGATAAGTAAAGGGTGAATGTTGGAAACTCTAGGGTAACCGCTAAAAGAATAGAAAAAAGTAAATGATTCCCAAACCAACAGAGAAGGGAAAAAAATAGATTGCAAAGAAAAAAATCAATCCAGAAGAAGTTAAGAAAGGTGTGGGGGAAAAAAAAAAGACATGATGGATCAATTGTTGTTATTTAATCACTAAACCATGTCCAACTCTTTTGAGAACCCAAGGACTGTAACCCATGAGGGTCCTGTGTCCGTGGGATTTCCCAGGGAAGATTACTAGAGTGGGTTGCCATTTCCTTCTCCAGGGGATCTTCCTGACCCAGGGATTGAACCCACTGGCAGGCAGATTCTCTACCACTGAGCCACCTGGGAAGCCTAGTGGATCAATTAAAAGCACAAAATAAGATGGTTGATTTTAACCTAAATAATTCAGTGGTTGCATTAGGCATAAGTATCCTAAACGTTCTAGCTAAAGCACAAAGATTGTCATGCTGGAGAATAACAAAATTTAACTGAATTAAATGTCATTTATAGGAGACATATCTAAAGTATAACACAGAAAAATTTAAAGTAAAAGAATTAAAAGAATAAACCATACAAATGCTCACCAAAAGACAGAAGGTATAACTATGCTAATGTTAGACATACAGACTTTAAATAATGACTTACTCACTAGAGTTTTGTATTGGGTGAAAAAATAAGAAAAAGATACTAATACAAATAAGATTCCCCAATACAGTCATCTTAATACAGTGACTAATGCCCTGGAAAAGGCATACATGAATGCTTTGATGGCACAGAAATAGAAAAGACAGTATATAACTGTGTGTCATAGTTAAAAGTGGTTCCTTAGAGGAACTGACATATTACCAGAATTTTGGTGCATTAATTCATCAGATCTCTCTAAGTGAGGGGAAGGCATTCCATGCAAAGGAAACAATACACAAAGTAGGTGTTGATAAATATTGGTTGAAAGTATTGTTTAATTTAAGGATGGTGAGTACTGAAACAGTACCGTGCACTACCCACATAGCAGCTATAGTGGATGCTATGGTGGCCGGCAAAGGTTCTCTTAGCTTCTCCTGAAGGCACTCATTTTTCAAGATGTGAGAAGTGTCACCTGCTGGTGATGCCTCACAGTCAAGTCCTCCTGCAGACACCCACCTTTCCTAGGATCATGACCCATTCCTTGGGGTCATGTTCAGTGGGGGCAGCTTATATGCACTGGCTGGTTGATGCAACAGTTCAAAGGCCCTTTGCCTCAATTTGGGGCAGTTCTGAAAGGACACTCCCCACCCCACCCCCAGCTCCAGAGCTCCCTGTGGAATCTAGTGAGACCTTGGTCACACCTAGATCACACTTCATCCTTTCCTGGCTAACCCTACGTCCCTCAACCTCTCACAGGTGTTGCTGAGAGCACACCCCAGTAAACTTCCAGTGCAGCAGTCTGCGTATTAGAATCTATTTCTCAGGAAACCTGCCATAAAATAGTGGCCAACGTGGGAAAAAGCCCAAGGATTCTACCCTCTGGCCCAGTGTTTCACCTCCATATTTAGCTGATGGTGGGTACCATTTACTGTCAAAATCTCTGGAACTGGAGGCCACACTAAGATTGCTCCTAGTATTTTTCAGTTGCTTTTTTTCTCATTCATTCTCAAGCTAATGCCAGTTCTGCTGAAGACCAGTTCTACTTCTCACTTATTCAGTTCTGCAAGTAGTAAAGAATAGTAAAATGAAAAAGAAAAAAAATCTGCTCATTGAGTATCTACAAATCTGCAAGATCCTTTTTTTCCATGAGATCTGGGCTTGAGGGTGATTTGTGATCAGTCAGTTCCCTCAGAGCTACCGAGTGGCAGAGACAATATCTGAACAAAGAGTCAGATAAAGCTCTTTCTCCACAGTTGCCACCCTAAGAGAGGAACATATTTAAAGTAACCTCGCCTGCCAATGCAGGAGACTGGGGTTCAATCCCTGAGTCAGGAAGATCCCTTGGAGAAGGAAATGGCAACCCACTCCAGTAGTATTGCCTGGGAAATCCCATGGACAGAGGAGTCTGATGGGCTACAGACCATGGGGTCACAAGAGTCAGACATGACTTTATGGCTAAACAACAACAAATGGAACGATAGAGAATGTAAAAGGAGAGAAATTAAGACTGCTCCCTAGCATCAGTCAGGCCTTGTTCAGGCTGGCCTACTTGCTAGGTTAGTAAGTGTTCTTTCAGGCCATCCTGCCCTCAGTCCTAAGTCTTTGCTCTTACTTCTTGGTCAACACAAGTTCCCTGGACCTTATATCACTGACAACCTTTTATCTAATGATCCTGGCCAAGATTTAGTTCTGTGGATTGATTTGATGAGACTTTTTAGAGTTTAGAGAAAAGTTAGTTCTGGATACCAAGATATCACTACAACAGATTTCTTTTGTTTCACAATCTCTCACTTCTCACTAGACGGGAAATAGTGCTGGGGCTCTGCAGCCAGCCCCAGGCTCACTTGTTGTGTGCAGCAAGGTTTGGAGAATGAAAACTAGAAGCATCTCGAAGAACATTCCAGTTGGACTCTGGGGCAGTGCCTGGGCACTCTTCCAGAGTGGCTGGGAATTCTGGAGAGGTGCTTTGACGCAAATGGCTATCCTAGTTCATTCTGTATTTACCCCATGGGGTTATCTGCAGGGTATTTGTTTGTCATACCACTGCAGCCTGTGGTGACCATCATCCTCCTGCTATACACACTAAACATTGACAACGTGCCAGCCTCCAGATGGGGATGAGAATATACGATCCAGGTAAAGGGAAGGTCTTTGCAGTTAGAGAGCCCTAAGTCTAAATCCTGGCTCTAAGACTAGTAGTTGTGGGCAAGCTACTTCAACCTGTAAACTTCAGTAAACTCATCTACACAACAGGGATAACACCCACTTCATTGATGGAAAGCTTAATGAAATAATGAATATAAAGGTATTAGCACAGTTCTTGGATCACAGTAAGGGATTCAATAAATAGTAGTTGTTACTATAAGCAAACAATACTTCCTACTTGCTCACACTGGCAGAGATCATGCTTTAGAGATGCCCTTCATATTGTTCTTTTTCCTTTGAAGTTTGTCCATCTGAGCACAATGCTGGGTTGGCAGTACCTGAATGTGGGATAACCAGCATCACTAATCCTGACATTTTTAATAGCAATCTTGTACTCAAGCACAGGATAGACTACAGAGGCCCTTTCCAGTTGATCATTTGCTATTTGTCCTTAACTGACCAGTCTATATTAATGAAGTTCACATATCCAGACGATGCAGATGTTTTTCAAAGTCTGTTCTCTTGAAAAAAATAAAATGGGTATTGTAAGAAATGCTAACATCATTCTGGTCCTGAGAGATTTTCCTAAATTATCCAGTTACATGCCTGAATTCTCCAAGGAGGTTTGACAGGGAAAGTCATAGCTTTGGTGTGTCATCAAGTATATGAACTTCCCCATGACTTGCTGCTCTGAAAACAGGCATTAGTAGTGACCCCCATGAACAGCCCTCAAAAAATGCTGCAGTGTGAAGCAGAGTGTGGGTACAGAGCATTCACAACTACAGGGTTCGATGAGTTAAATTTACCCCCCTGACTCTCAGGGCACTCTCCATCTCCCAAATATGCCACAGTAATAATGCTAGTGATTGCAAGCAGCACCTCTGTTGTGTCTCATTTATTTTTACCCCAGATTATGGAGTCTTGAAAGAATTTACTGACTGCTTGGGTTTTCTGACTAATTGGGGTAACTCTATGCTATAGCCATTAGGAGATTTAAATATAGCTCTTCTTGAGCAATATTCTTTATTGGATCCCCTGTTATCCTTTAAATATCTTGGTGTGCAAGTGGATAAAATTAGAAAGAATTTGTTTGCTTTAAATTACCAACCTCTGCTTGATAAAACTATTAGCGATTTAGCTAATTGGACGGCTCTTCCATTATCATTAATTGGCAGAGTTAATACTATTAAAATGGTTGTTTTATCTAAATGTTTGTATTTATTTCAATGCTTTCCCATCAAGCCACCTAAAAATGCTCTAAAGCGTTGAATTCTGCAATTAGTTTTGTTTTATAGGCTACAAACAGAGTTAAGATTAATCTTAAAACTACAACTACTCTAGGAGGCCAAAGGATTAATTCTTCCTTTTCAAAGAGTAGATGAACGTTGGAGTTTCTTGGACAGGCTTTGTCCATTGTCTCTGGATATGGTCAATAAGAAGTGCCAAAGCCCAAAAGAAACTTAAGAGAGATTCTGGTTAATGTTCTTGATCTAACAAATCTTTACAAGAAAACTTTATTTCACACTCACTTATGGATTCAATCACAGTCATTCATTCAGCAAATATTTATTGTGACTTGCACCAATCACTATTTAGATGCTACGGAAGACTTCCAAGCTGAGTAAAATACAGCCCTTGCCTTTAAGAAGTTCAAATAAAGAAAACATAAATAACTACAAGGTAACATGGTAAGTGTTACACTGGAGGAATAATCAGTATGCTGAGTCAGAAGAAAGGGTGTTGCTAAATCTGCATGGAAGATCAAAAAAGGCTTTCCAGAGAACATGACATCCAAGCTGATTTTTGAAGGATGGGGCTCCCACAGGGTCCTTCCAAGATTTAAAGGAACACCTTGAGTGTTTTCTTCCAAATAATGAAGTAGCTTGATTTGTGAGACAGTTAAAATTGTCCACTCAGACAAAAGGTGACCATTTTCTCTTTGGTGGATCAAGGGAATTCCATAGACATAATGTATCAGCACTTTAGCAAGATACTTAACTAGGCTTTCATGATCTGTTTTTGCTTTTTTTAACTTTTTATTTTATATTATAGTTGATTAGCAATGTTGTGATAGTTTCTGATGTACAGCAAAGTGATTCCGTTAAATACCTACATGTATCTATTCATGATCTCTTTGAATGTCAAGACTGGGACATGTGAGCAGAGTGATGACACGGGTACATAAAATTCTGTGCATGCGTGTTCAGTTGTTTGGTCGTGTCCGAATCTTTGCGATCCTGTTGTCTATAGCCTGCCAGGCTCCTCTGTCCACGGAATTCTCCAGGCAAGAATACTGGAGTGGGTTGCCATTTTCTACTCCAGAGGACCTTCCCAACCCAGGGATCACACTCATGGTTTTTCCATCTCCTGCATTAGCAGGTAGATTTTTTACCACTGCACTACCTGGAAAGCCCCACATAAAATTCTAGTAGGTTGAAAAATGGACTCCAATATGTTAACTATGGTTTTAATGATAACCTAGCCCACTCCAGTACTCTTGCCTGGAAAATCCCATGGACAGAGGAGCCTGCTAGGCTGCAGTCCATGGGGTCGCTAGGAGTCGGACAAAACTAAGCGACTTCACTTTCACTTTTCACTTTCATGCATTGGAGAAGGAAATGGCAACCCACTCCAGTGTTCTTGCCTGGAGAATCCCAGGGACAGGGGAGCCTGGTGGGCTGCCGTCTATGGGGTCACACAGAGTCGGACATGACTGAAGCGACTTAGCAGCAGCAGCAGCAGCAGAGAAAAGCCTCCCCAAAATATGCCAATGAGTATTCTCTTTGACCATGTCCTGTTCAGAGTTTTTAATAATTTGGATCAGGACATAGAGGCTTGTTCAGTCAATTTGTGGATGATACAAATCGTCCAAGGCAGCCAATATATTGATGGATTAATCAAGGATTTATAAAGATCTCAAGAAGCTGGAATAAAGGGTCAAAGTTAATCACATATAACTAAATAAGAAAAATGAATGTCCTCCCTTACTTCATCCCAGTTACTAAAGTATAGGCAGAAAAGCCTTCACCTATGGCATTGTGAGGCAGTAGAAAATGTTCCAAATGTGGTGTCAGAAGACCTAAGTTCAAGTCCTAGCTTGACTGAATGTTACACAGGCAATTTTAAGCAGTACTCTAAAACTTCACCTAGCATCAGTTTTTCCATCCATAAATGAAAAATAAGACAATTTCACAGAGCTTCTATGAGAATAGGGAATACACCAAGACTTTGTAAACTATATATCACCATCCAAAAGTTATCTTTTGTCATGCTTTTAATAACAATAGTGAAATAATAATAATAATAACAGCAGCAATAGTAATTTATTTGAGAGCCTATAGTCTTAAATTCCAGCCTAGAGACCAACAGTGTGGCTTTCAGAATAGCCAATATAGTCTCTACCCAGCCTTCCTTATTTTCAACCACCTCTACAGACAATTCTGATACATTTCCAGGGCTGAGAACCAGTGGAGTAGTTTGTTTCAAACTTTCCTGATGATAAAAATACCACATTGTTTAAACACAGTTTCTAAGGGAGGCCCCACCCCTGGAGATTCAAATTCAATAGGTCTATAATAAGGACCAGGAATTACTATCATCAGGAGAGTTTGAAAAACATTGGACTAGATAATCTGTAATATTCTTCCCAACTTCTAAGATTCTGAAGATCTGATCCAACTCTAGCTGCTCACTGGTTCTGATAACAGTTTTGAAATACTTGGATTATAGTAATCAAGCCCCAAGAGAAAATATATATGCTTGTAGCTGGCCATGATATTCTTCATATGGTGTCTCTAAAGAATTAAACACATTTTTTAATAAACTAAATAGCAATGAACATGTTGGCTTTCCAACTGGCTGTAGTTTGCTATTCTGGTTGATTCCAGTAAATCTATGTATGCATAAATGCAAATGACAAAGTGAATCATTTTTATTAAAGTATTACTCACTATAAACAGACTTTAAACCTTTGATCAGTTAGGAGTTGAGCGTAATATATTTAAATCAATATTTTGTAAATATTTTCATGTAAACATACTCCATTCTCTGATGATGTGAACACAAGTCACTAGAGTTTCAGTCTAGACACATTCTTTTTTTTTTTTTTTTTAGCTAATATTTCACCTTAAAGTAGAGGTGAGAAAGTATGAGTGTTTGAGTGCTGCTCTGCCATCACATTCAGCAGCCTTCATTAGTCTTTGACTGTCTCATCTGTGTCTGCTCAAGAATAATGTTCTAGCTCAATGACCGCAGATCTAGATCTTCTGCAAGTCCTCTTTTCTTTCTTCAATCCTTGCAGCTTAGAACCAAAAGCAAAGCTTTCTATGCATTTCTGAGAAACAGGCTGGGGAAAAAAACGAAAAGGAAATTATTACAGAGCAAGTGAAATGTGATTTTTGCATTGAGGTTTTTCTTTCAGAGCACGGTTCCCTTAGTCCAGAGGGAGATGGCGCAGACTCGGCTGCAGCCCCAGAGCTGTTTGCGTCTCTGCCAGGTAGAAGATGTTCTGAGGAACTGAGAGTCTTGTACGCCCTGCTTGTGAGATATAGGTTGAAGATAAAGGTGAAGAAAGAAGACAGATAAATAGGCAGGAAGAGAGGATGGCAGACTGGGTATAACTACATCCTCCACAACTCAAACAATAGCAACTAAACCCCGCCTTTCATGGAACACTGTTCTCCAAAGGGAAGAATGTGTTCAGTTTTGCGATTCCTTCACTGATGATACGGAGAAGGCAATGGCACCCCACTCCAGTACTCTTGCCTGGAAAATCACAAGGATGGAGGAGCCTGTTAGGCTGCAAACCGTGGGGTCGCTAAGAGTCGGACAGGACTGAGCAACTTCACTTTCACTTTTCACTTTGATACATTGGAGAAGGAAATGGCAACCCACTCCAGTGTTCTTGCCTGGAGAATCCCAGGGATGGGGGAGCCTGGAGGGCTGCCGTCTATGGGGTCGCACAGAGTCGGACACGACTGAAGTGACTTAGCATAGCATAGCACTGATGATAACAGTTTCTATTCCAAGCTGGGAGGGGAGAGGGTATCAATGTGTTTGGGAGAATCAAGTCATATTATTTTGGAACACACTGACAAAAGCAAGTCAATAATTTCAGAATATACTTTATTTCTCAAAATGTGCTCTAGGAGAACATTGTTGCTATTGTTTCATCAGTAAGTTGTATCCGACTCCTCTGTGACACCATGGACTGTAGCCTACCAGGCTCCTCTGTCCATGGGACTTCCCAGGCAAGAATACCATTTCCTCCTCCAGAGGATCATCCCAAACCAGGGATCGAACCCACATCTCCTTCTTTGGCAGGCATTGTCAGTGCATCCTTTATTCACCAGGGAAATGGGTCAAAAGAGATAAATTAATAGATCATTATTTTTATCATAAGTGACGTGTTATTTTAATGACCGAAACAGACACTTCAGTTTAAGAACAAATTCAGTAAGAAATCTTCCACCCAAAAGTGCATGTTGACATATTTCAGATCTTTCCCTAAAATGACATCCCTTCCCCTCCCCTCTCCACTCCCATCGAGAGATAGTCTGCCAGTTGTCTTCCATAGCTCCTGCAAATTCCCTAAAGAACAGAACTGGAGAAGCCATGCTATTCCCCAGAGAATTTCAGCTTCCTCTACCTCACAGAATGAGGAAAATCCTATACGCCACAGGCAAGAAAAGACTCAGCAGTTCCTTCTCCAGGTGATAGAAGATAGAAGGAGCAGGTGAGAGAAGTTATCAGGAGGAGGAGGGAGGGGCCAGAGGGCTGTGCCCCCACTGTGACCACTCTGGGCACTCTCAGCCTCCAAGATCACATCTGGTTCTTCTCTCTTGCTCTCCAGCAACCTGTCTCCTTGCAGTGCCCCAGACACTGCCTGGAGAAGTTCAACCAAACTGGCGCTTTATCTTGTATTCTTTCACCTTGTTCATTCCCAAGTCATTTTACCTCCACACAATTCAGAATGTGTTTGTTGAACATCCGCTCAGTGCCAGACTCCCTGAGAAAAGTAGCGCAGAGGTAAGTATTTACTCTCCGCCTCACTCAGCCTGCCTACTAAGCCATATGCATAGGGCCACACAGGTAGCTTCATAATGAAGACTATGACATTTTGCCAAGGATGAATGGATATGGAAACGAAATTGGATTTCAGTGCACCAGTTATCCCTGGGGCAGGGTGGGAGGGGGCCTCTTTCTAGGAGATGTTCCTTTAAGGTAATGATACTATCCCACATTTGTATAAAGGTCTAGAGTTTACAAAGTCTTCTCATAAACATGATCTCATTGAGAAATGTTAAGAGTCAGCTTTTCTTTTACTATTTACAGATGACAAAAATGAGGCTAAGAAAAAGTAAGATCATGCTGCACCAAGAGATTTTTTAAATAATATTGTTCAACAGCTGGTATACACCCAGAAAAAACTAGGCTAGCTCCCGATTATAATGTTACTCCCTTAGGTATTTCCAAAGTATAGCTTCAATTATCCCACAGATTAAGGTTTGGAGGCAAAAAGATGCCAAGTACTGTAAGCACATGTCACCAATGGACATGAGGAATTGTCACAGCCTTCTTACACAGTGTCCAGGAGATAAGATAATACATTTCTCAGGGTCTGAACATTCTTCTCTGGGTCACTATGATACAAGACCTGTAGATGGAGTTGAGGGTGGGATTCTATAGACTTCAGCATCAGAACACAAATCAAAGACTCCAGGAAATTTCCCAAACTGTGCAGCTCACTGGGCAACTAATCAACCTGGATTTAAATGACATTATCTTCAGGTGAAAGAATCTGCCTGCAATGCGGGAGACCCAGGTTCGATCCCTGGGTGAGGAAGATCCCCTGGAGGAGGAAATGGCAACCCAATCCAGTATTCTAGCCTGGGAAATCCCAAAGACAGAGGAGCCTGGTGGGCTACAGTCCATGCGGTCACAAACATTCAAACATGACTGAGCAACTAACATTTTCACTTCTTTCATCTCCTGATGTGGGTAGAGATTAAGAAGATTGTCTTTCAGGAAGGGGCAGGAGCTGAGGAGTTATTGCTTCATAAGCACCCATCTATAAAAAACTGGTGCTGTTGTCACTGGATACACCAAACTTTGATGAGGCTAGAGAACTAGCTTATGCACAATGAAATGGGCTGGAGCTCCTCGGATGAAAGACATCTCTATAAGACATGTGGATGTGCATTTGATAATCTTTGACATATGTTTAATATTTAGATTTCCAAGATTACTCATGTTAATATCCGCTGCACATCTTACTTTTTTGCCTTTTGTGCTCACTGGGAAATGTGGGTTTGGACACGTTTCAAGCCAGATTTGTTCCTGTTGCTTTATTGCTGCTAACCACGGGGTCACTAAAATGGGAAAATCATCTGCTTCTTCTTCCACTGCACTTTAAATTCAAAACTTAACAATTCTGAAAATAAAAAGAAAGAAAGAAAAGGAGGAATGAAACAAGTAAATGAATAATGAATGCAGTAAAAATAAATGTGTGGTTCTGAGCCCCATTTAATTTTTCTTCAATGACAGTGTTGTTAATGCTATAAAATATTTTCCCTGATAAATGTGAGTTAGCTAATTTGCATGAATGGCTCGTCTGTCATTGTTTTAGTCTGTTGAGTTATGGGTTTTTAAAAATGGGTTCTTTTCTGTTTGACTTCTAATACATTGTTATTATATGTGATCACTGAGCTTTCCTATTGCCATGCTGGAAACATGGGTTTCATCTTTTTTTTTTTTAAATTTAATTTGAGAAACGTAATTTATGTAATAATGAAGTTCTTCAGATAAATGTATTTATAAGGAAAAGTCATTGACACATTAGTCAGTATTCCTTTATAATACAAAAAATAAAATCTATTTTCTGACAAAGTAGCAACTACACAAACTTGGGAAATTTCAAATGAAGGCTCCGAGGATCCCCCTCCGCACTTACAGTTCTGTAATTTCCCAAGGACTGAAATCAAAAGAGCTCTGCAAAATGTTTGTCGTGCACCTGTCCCACAAAAGACTGAGGAGCTAAAGAAAGGCCTTAGATTCTGAATCTTACATAGACTAATGCAAATTAAATAATGTTTACAATACCAGGGAGAGGTTTCAGTGGGCTTCTTTGGAATAAAACAAGTAAAGGCAGAAGGAGTGTGCCAAAGCAAGGCGGAGATTCCAAGCAGCATGTCACTCCATCCACCTTTGCTTTTTAAGGTGTTTTTAAAGTAAACTCAGTGCCCCTAAACTTTGAAGCAGACACCTATGTCTCAAAATTGTCCAACTGCACGTCAAGAGCAGCATTTGAACACTGATGAAATCGTAACCCATGAGGCAATTACTTCAGAGTTAGAAGCTCTAGACAATAGCATTATATGACACTGGAAGTGCCATCTCAGCAGTCATCACAGTGTAAAGCACTAATGAGTAAGTGCTCTCTGGCTGCCTTGCCCCATAAATGACAGAATCCGAAGACAGGGAACCTGACTTAAATCCACCAGGCATAGAAAACTGCAGGTGTGTTGGGACAGCCTACCAGGCATGGCCCAGGGTTTTGCTTCAGCACAAAGTGGAAAGCCTCGGACTCCAAGGTATGTAGACGCAATTTCAAATCCCCCTTGGCCAACTACCTGCTCTCTTATCTCCTCTGAGCACTTCTTTCCTAACACAGAGTAAGTTCCATATGTTAGCTACTGCTATTAATACTAAAGTACTTATACAGTGGAGAAAATAGGACCCACTTTATGACGCTACTTTGAACTTTAGGGATAAAACATTTGTAACTCCAAACACAATACTTGGCATTAGGTAGCTGCTACTCCTACTTTGTGTCATTATCATTAGAATCATCTTCACTGGACTATAAACTGTTCGTTAGAGTAGGGCTTGTGTCTATTGAATTAAGTGGTGAGTCCCCAGCACCTGGGGTTTCCCTGGTGGCTCAACGTAAAGAATACGCCTGCCAATGTAGGAGACGCACATTTGATCCCCTGGGTCAGGAAGGAGGAAGGCATGGAAACCCACTCCAGTATTCTTGCCTGAGAAATCCCATGGACAGAGGAGCCTGGAGGGCTATGGTCCATGAGGTTGCAAAGAGTCAGACACGACTAAACAACCAAACAACAACAACAAAAACAACTCCAGCACTTAGAACAGTGCCTAGACATAAAACAATCTATTTGAACCTCTCCCCCTAACAGCACTGACATAATCCAGACCATATCTGATGTTTGTTTGTTTGTATTTTAAATGTAAGCCTTTAATTCCAAAACACATTCAGATTGAAACCAGAGAGCCCTGTGAAAGTTGTGAATAATCTGGTTGTATAGTCAGTTCAAAAGAGCTGGAGATCAAGGAAAAGCTCCAGAATCAAAAGACTGAGATCTAGCGTCCCTCTGGTTTCTGTGTCTGTATGACTTAACGCAAGGCCCAAATGTTCCTGAGGTTCAATCCACTTACCTATGAAATGAGGAATAATGGTGATGTGGTTTAACCTACTCTAGTAGCATTGTTGTGAGAGCCAAGTGGGGCTATATATATAAATATAACATTGAAAAATGTTTCATGTTCTACAAAATATTACTGATAATAAATATTACTTATCATTCACCAACATTATTGAATGTCCACTTGGCCTCTGGACAAAAGGAACTGTGTAGACCAGCAGGCCAAAAACTCAGCCTGTGAGTTTATATAAATGGATTTTATGTTTTTAGATTGCTAAAAATAAAAAAAAAATCAAAACAAGAATTCTAGTTCATGACACATATGTGTGCACGCTGTCATTTCAGTCAGTCGTGTCCAACTCTTTGCCACCCTATGGACTGTAGCTCACCAGACCCCTTTGTTCATGGGATTTTCCAGGCAAGAATATTGGAGTGGGTTGCCGTTCCCTTCTCCAGGGGATCTTCCTGACCCAGGGATCAAACTCGCGTCTCTTGTGTCTCCTGCATTGGCAGAGAAGGAAACTCAGTGCCCCTAAACTGGGAAGCCCATTTCATGACATATCTACAATATTTACTCTCTGAATTTTTAGAGAAAAAGTTGGTCAACCCCTAACTCTTAGGAGTTTATATTAATTATAGTTTTAGTTTCTTTTAAGGTTAAACCTTAAAGCAGATAGAAATTATGCCCTGCACAATTGATGCTCAACTAGCTGTAGCTCAGACATAGCGCAGTTGGTAAAGAATTTGCCTGCAATTCAGGAGACCCGGATTCAATTCCTGGATTGGGAAGATCCCCTAGAGAAGGAAATGGCAACCCACTCCAGTATTCTTGCCTGGAGAATCCCATGGACAGAGGAGCCTGGCAGGGTACAGTCCATGGGGTCGTAAGAGTCAGTCACAACTTAGAGACTAAACCACCACCGCCAAGTAACAAAAAGAGTATTTCCTTAAATTAAAGGCAGACCTTGGGTGCACCTCACCAGCCTTAGGAACACCCTCAAGTCCAGGATGAAAGTTGCCCATTCTAGCCTGCTCAAGTCTCTGGTCCCAGGTGAGCCTGTCATCTGTGTCACCAAAATCAGTGTCTTTCTTGTTTACCTCTTTATTTTAAGCATCTATCAAACAGCAAGGATTTCCTAAGTATTTGTTGAATGAATGAGTGAATTCAAATATTCATTTATCTGCTATTCACAGCCTGGCTCCAGCCCTTGCTCTTACATAACACCTTCAGAAACTACTCCAACCCAGAGGTCTCTCTCATGTCCTAGAGTCTCACACCCTCTTTGATCCAAGGGAGGCCATGTAGGGTTTTCAGATACTCTTGAAATGTTGCCCATACTTTTTGCTAATGATTGTCCAGTTAATATATTCATTATGTATTTATACTTTGTTCTTCCAATAAGGTTATAAAACTGTCAGGACCAACATGACACCACTTCTGACTTCCTCCTTAAAACCAGCCAGCAAATCCATCTGCACTTGCAGCAAAATACATTAGGATGACCTAACCCCAGTACCTGTGACTTGACATGGAGACTATCTCATTGCTGGTTTGCCTTGAATGTCAACTGCTGACCTGAAAATTTCAACGCTAGGTCTCACCATGTCTTAGGTACTAGCTCGTCACTTTGTTCCTTTGTTTCTGGGCCCCAGGAGTGGTCACTGAGGCAGGGCCTTGTCTTGCCTGGCCCTGCAATAAGGGCTGGAACTCCATCTCTTGACCCCAGCCTGGTGCTCAGGGGTGCATGCTCTGCACTTGCTCCTGATGCTGACAGCCTTCTGCCTGCTGAACATCCCAGGACCTTCCAGTGCTCTCAGGCTCCCACTGTCAGATCATTCTCTTGGACCATATTCACAATCACTTGGCAGGACTGTAACCTCCAGGATATCACATTTTATTCACTCTCTTCTGGACTACCCCAACCTGTGGTAAGTCACCAGGCCAGATTAGGCCAAGCTGTGAGATACAGTTCTGCAACTTGCACTTCTTTTTTATCTACCACATGCCTAGATTGTGCTTGAACCACTGTAGGCTTGCCAGAGTGGCTCAGCAAAGATCAATTCATTGTTTTTCCAGCACACACACAAAAAATAATAAAGGATGGTCACTTATAAAGTGTCATATCTAAGTTTCTTGTATGTAAAACTCCATGGTTCTCACCCCATCAGACCCAACATATCCTTTTTATAAAAAGTAGTTTATGATCCCCCCTTTACTATCATGAAATGAAATGTATAGACAGTGTACAGTCAGCCCTTAGAAACTGACGGTTATGCAGCCAAGGAGTCAATCAACCACAGATGGAAAACATTAGTTTTTAAAAGTTCCGTAAAGTTCCAAAAAGCAAAACTTGAATTTGCTGTGCATCAGCCACTATTCACTTAACATTTGCATTGTAGCTGGGCTTCTCAGGTGGTGCAGTGATAGTCTGCCTGCCAGTGTAGGAGCCACAGGAGATGTGGGTTCGATCCCTGTGTTGGGAAGATCCCCTGGAGAGGAAAATGGCAACCCACTCCAGTATCCTTCCTGGAAAATCCCATGGACAGAAGAGCCTGGTGGGTTACAGTCCATGGGGCTGCAGAGTAGGACATGACTGAGCGACTAAGCATGCACACATGCATATACATTGTATTTACAACTATTTACATTGTATTAGGTATTATAAGTAATCTAGAGATGATTTAAACCATATGGTAGTATATGCTTAGGTTATATACAAATACTATGCCATTTTATATAAGGGACTTGAGCATTACAGATTTTGGTATCCATAGGAGTCCTGAAACCAGTCACTGACAATACCAAAGAAGGGCAGCTTATCATGTATATATATTACCTAGACACATTTTTAAACACCAATATGATGCCCTGCATGTACAAAAAAGGAGAAACAAAAGGAAAATAATTAATTATAAAATAATGTGCGTTTACACATGTACACAAGAAAGGCTTGAAAAAGTAATCAAATGCTTGCACTGTGATTTTTTTCATGCCCAATTCTTGGCAAAGTTCTGAACAAAACAAAATATAATCTTGCCTTAATATACAAGGTAGTTGTAAATTCATGGAAAATTTAATGTGTATTAAAACGGGGGAGGAAATTATGTAAATTGGAGTTAGGTTTTAGGCTTAGAAAGGTTTACCTACATGAATGCCTGGCAGGACATTCAGAAACCCCGTGAGATGCTATAGGATTCCGCATTGTGTGGGACTGTCCCGTAAACAGGATGTCTCACATCGGACTCCCACCCCAGTTCAGTGACATCTGAAAAATGTTTCCAGGAATTTCCAAAGCACTCTGTAGGGGGCAGTACTACCACCATTGAAAGCTATTGGTTTAACCTACCTATTCAAAACTGTCCTGCACTTAGATCCCCTCTCAGACACAATATCTCCTCTGATCCTGCTGCTGCTGCTGCTGCTAAGTCGCTTCAGTCGTGTCTGACTCTGTGTGACCCCATAGACAGCAGCCCACCAGGCTCCCTCGTCCCTGGGATTCTCCAGGCAAGAACACTGGAGTGGGTTGCCATGTCCTTCTCTAATGCATGAACATGAAAAGTGAAAGTGAAGTCACTCAGTCGTGTCCGACTCTTAGCGACCCCATGGACTGCAGCCCACCAGGCTCCTCCATCCATGGGGTTTTCCAGGCAAGAACACTGGAGTGGGGTGCCACTGCCTTCTCTCCCTCTGATCCTGAGACCCCCAACTAAAGGGTTTGACTGAGTGACTGTACTTCAGGGGCTGGCACACCCCAAATCCAAGAGCCAAAGTTGAATGAATCCCGAGATCTCAACACTATCCAATCTCAAGGCTATGATTTAGGCAGTCACAAGAAGAGGAGATGTCATTGCACAATGGAAATACGAGAGTTCCCCCTAGCAAATTAATCATATTAAAAGGCAAAACCATCAGGATTCTCTTACTCCACTGACTCTCTGCCTCACATACTCATTTTGCTCTATAAAACCACTGCATGTAAGGGTTGACAGTAACTTTCTCTCTCTCTCTGCACACAGTTAACACTTCATCCTGTCTCCCAGACCACCCTTCTCCTGCCCAACCTTCTGCCATTTCTCCTAACACATGTCACAAGCACCCCAGCTCCATGCCTTCTTTCCCAGACCTTATATTGCTAACCCTACCTTCCAACTGACCTTCTTTCTATAGAGTTTCCTGGCTCCAATTTTGGCTACATTTCTACACAGTCTAGGTAGACCCACACTGCTTTCCCATTGCCCTCATCTGGTTCACCCTGGGAAGGAACTCTGACTGGTCTTCAGGGGCCCACTCTGGGTGATTTCTCTGCATGTTCTCCCATACTTTTGCTCTTCAATGGCCATCTTCAGTAAAGTGGGACCTTAGTTCATGTGGCATGGGACTCCATCCTCCAGGATGTTTCTCTTGCTGTCTACCTGGAATGAATCTCCTCCTTCATCTCTTAAACTCTATCACTATTCTAAACCAGCTGAAATATCCCCTCTTCCAACAAGTCTTCTTAAATATTCTCTCCAAGTTTCTGCACCTCTTCCATAGTCTGTCTCTTTTGCTTCAACCTTGAAGACAAAGGTCCTTTTTAGGATTCTTTTTTGTCCCCAATGACACAGAGGAATTTGCCACGGTAGCCCAACTGTCCAACCCAGTCTTGTGGTTTTATGAACTCAAAAGAAAGGGAAGTGATAGACTGATGGCATATTTGATCTTCCAAGAGGAGCCCCTAGCCTCTTCTTCAGAATCACTTCCCTTCTCCTCAACTAAAGTCAAACCCCCTGAGGACACCCGCTGGCCCAGAGATGTCCTTCCCCTCTTCAAGTTGCAACATTAGTGCATTGATAGTAGATCCATACCATCACGGTGACTCTGAAAACATGAACTAAGACAATAATAAATTAGAGCAATAGTCAACTCATAGCACTGTGATGCTTTCATGTATGAATTGGAATGTGAACACTGAGATTTTCATTTCATGGTTGAAAAATATACGAGTTGACCCAAATACTAATTTCTGCATTTCCATCATTTACATATCATGGGTCAGTAACCATTTCTTGCCTAAGTGGCTTTCCAAATGAAAAGCTGTAATATTGTAATGGTTTATCATATTTACAAACATTGCATTGTGCTACCCATTCAGGGCTTTGGATTCATTGGCGAATAAGCAGATCCCAGTCTCCAAGAAGGCAGAGCAGTGCCTGAGAGGAGAGAGCCAGTTCCCCAAGGAGAGATCCATTTGTTTCTTCCTCCCTCAAGTTCAGGAGTCTAGGAACCTCTATTCCACTGGGACATCTTCTAGCCACCTCTTTTCTCCCGCATGCCATGTGGTCAGCAGGGGCCAAGGCTGGACTCTGCTTGTGTTTCTGTGATTTTTCTCCTCTCTGGGGCCAAAGAATCTAGTTGCTTTGAAAATGTCTCCTTGGGAGGCTGGAAGTGCTGAGAGAGCCAAATGTGATCTTTGGGAAGGGTAATGCAACCTGATGTTTTTTATTACAGTTCAGAACAACATCGAATGAAATGTCTACGGTGATTCTTTTCCCTCATTTTAATGCCAGGATAATACAAATCAGCATATGACTGAACTGGTCTTTGATGTGAGCCCTGTCCTTGTCACTGCACTCCTTCACACTGGCCTGAGTTACCTGCACCATTAGGGATCTCACTTATCACTGGACATGAGTTTCTTAGAAATCTGTGTTTTTAAAGGATAATAGAGTTAGCACTATAGATTAAAAGGAGAGCTGGTGTAACAGTTACCCTGCCCCTGCAGGCTCAGTTTCCAGGTCTGACTTGCTCTTTCTTACAACTGGGGTTGAAGGTCAGCATCCAGCCTGTGTGGGGATAGTCGCCCCTTCCTCATTCACACAGGCACGCTCTCAGCCCCAGCTGTTCTCCAACCCACACCTCCTTTGCTGAGCTTCTCTTGCTCCTGCTTTGGCACAAACACTTAGAAGGAAACTAAAGGGAAAGCATTGAGGTCATTTATTAGATTCTCCTGTGAATTTGGTTTCAGGACTAGAAAGCGGTGCCGTGGTTGTGTGATTTATGAAATCCCTCCTGCTGCTGCTTTTCCTTATTTTGAGGGTGATGTACAAGAAGAGAGTTAGCGAAGAGTTGACTGGTCACATTTCACACCCTCGCCTGTGAGTCCTAGCGTGGAGGGCATAAAGACAATAATGTGGACAGAGAGGTGGTGGGGAGGGATTTAGCTGTTAATGGAAATTTCTCCTTCAGACTCTCTGGGAAAAAAAAAAATGTTGCCTTTCAGAGGATGGATCTCCCCACACCCTTTTTTTTCTCCCTAGCTCCTATGTTTTAAAAAAGTTAAGGGGTGTTTGCGTGTGTGTGTGTGTGTAGTGGGGGGCAGTGTGTTTGGAGGGAAGCAAGCAGAAAGGGAAGGGAGTGGAAAATGGTTGTTATCATCCCAAAGTCCTTCTCTGGCTGGCTGCGGCTCTGTTTATGAAATGCCATAACAATAGTGAGCTCACGCCTGTGTGCTCCTATCAAGCAGGGTTCCTGGGTGCCAGATGGGCACTTTGTGACTGTATGAGCGTGGATTATTTCATTTCCTACATCTGGGACTCCAAATGGCCTCCCAGAATGCCACAGGAGTGGGATACCACTTCTCAGCTGGGGGCCCCCACCTTCACCAGGGTTCCCAGTGGAGCAGAGGAGAGGAAGCCAGCCATTCCCAAGTGATATCTGAAAGTTGACACACACCAGGGCCAGGGGGAATGTTTTAGAAGCCAGAACAAGATGGAAATAAATAATAACCCATCATGTATGTCAGCAGCAGTTGAAAAAAAGAGGAAAGAACAAATGGAAAACAAATCATAAAGCATTTTCTTCCCTGGCCTCAGAAGATGTTCTGGGAATAATGTTTTGCATTTCAGCTTTGAAATTCTGTTGTGACCTTCTAGCCACACACCTCTGGATATTACTAGTGGTCCAGATAAGGAAACCAAAATGGTCTGAGGAATGCCGGCATAGACCACAACCTCTTGGCCTCTTTCTCACTTTATTTCAGTTAATGGGATGAGGTGTATTGGTATGAAAGAGTAGTGAGAGTGCTTACTTCTCCTAAATACTGAACCAAAGTTGAGTGTTCGCAGAGGCAGCACACTGAACTGCTGTTTAGATAAACCTGATGGACAGAGTTGCCATCCACAAATCAGATTCTTCTTGTTTTCAGGTTTATTATGGAAAATCCTCACCTGCTCAAAAGGAGTTATCCAAATCACTTAATTTGTCCTGCAAGAGAAAAAAAAAAAACTTTTTTACAAGAATATGTGACTTATGTTAAAAAAAAATCTGACAGTTTGACTTAACCGTTTTGCATAAGATATTTACAAACCATGGCATATTAAAGGGGGTTTTTATGCATTTTCACATCCTGCTTGGTTTAAAGCAGCAATTTTCTGCAAGGACAACAGAGAAAAAAACACGCTTTTCACTGCTTATATTAATTACATTTTTTCATTACCCATCATGTTTTCTGCAGGCTTGTGTATTATTACTGCAAAATGTAATGAAATAGAAAAAAGAGAAAAGAATGGACTTCTGGGAAATTTTCCAATTCTTGAAATGCAATGTTAATTGAGAGCTATTTTTAGGGCTGTGCGGATAGTGCAGGACCCAGGGCCATTGGTACAAATGGGTCCAGTCCAGGTGTGGCTTCCCGGGTGACAGTCTGGGTCTCTGCTGCTGGAGAGCTTCAAAATTTCTGTCTTGCTTGGTGCCAAGTCTACCGAAGGACATGGAAGGATTTCTACAGATGAGCTAGTCACAAAGGAAGTAGAAGAAAAGCAAGGGGAGATGAAGATGGATCCACATGGAGCCCAGGCTCAGTGATGCTTGGTAGCAATTCCCAACCTCACCTTCATCCACTCCATCAAAATGAAAGAAAACTAATCAATATTTAGGAAAATGGTGACACATAGTCCAATACATTCCAAGGCCCTTGCAATGAGGAATTTAAAAAGTGTCCATGAGGTGGTGGCCAACAAGACCCTTTATCAGGAAACTTCTTCCCCTGCTGGAGAATTTACAAGTTCTTAGTGTTGGGTATATCCTGCCAAGGACTTGAAGAAAATTGTCTGCCAAGGCAAGAACTCGGTGAATTGGAGAAATATTGTTTCTTTTATTACTAAACTATATAGACCATAGATTTAACTTCCCACTTGATTAAGCTGAATAGATGACTCTCAAATTCATAGAGGCCCTTCTGTATTACTTCTGTACCCCAGAATCCCATTTCCTGATGTAGTATTAGAACTAACATTGCAAATGATAGAAGACACAGAGTAAACATGTTTACAGGGGCCAAGTGTTCTTCTAAGGAAAGGTCTCAGAAGGGCTTCAGAGAACTTAGAAACTCTGCGCATATTTGAAAATTCTCTATCTCAACATACCATAAAGCTTTTGAAGCTCTCTGAGTGTTTCAGCCACCCCTAAACATTAGTCTCCTGCAAATGCATTCTATGAAAAAAAATTAAACAACTGCTAAAACCCATAAATTCCTATAATTCTTATTGCTGCTTCCATTTTCACAAAGTAAAGACAACTGTCCATACAAGTCATCTGGCCAAAACTAGCTTAAGGCTATCAGACTTAGAAATCCCATATGAGCAGCATTTCACCCAGTTAAAAGCAACTGAGAACAAAGGGAAAACACTTTCCAGTCAATAGTTTTCTCTGAGCTATGAGGTAGGTACCCAGCCCACCTGTCTCTGCTGCTTCAGGCTGCCCAGGGCCACAGCCAGTGCTGTGAGCTTACTCTGAATTCAGCAGATTGCAATGCCCTGCTGCAATGTTGTCATCAGAGGCAAACTGGCTGTCTGCCTTGAGACTATTGCCTTAGCCCCGATTTATATGTTGTTTGGAATAAAGTGTGTAATAAAAAGAGAAATTCCACCCTTTCTAGGAGTTTCTTCCCAGAGCAACGTCACCTACAACAGTTGTTGGTAAAACCAGTGGTACATGGAGTGAGAAGGCAAAATGTAAATGGTGCATGAGAACCAAAATTCCGTAGCTGGGTAGAGAGAAACCTGAGTTTCCAGTTCCCACTGCAGGGATTCAGTTCACAAAGATTAACTCAGATAGTTCCTGGCCAGCCTGGCCCACATTCAGTGCCATCTAAGGGTGGGCTAACCAGCTGGTAGGATTCCATCTCCTGCTCATCACAATGATGACAAGAGGTGATCTAAGTAGTCCTTGGTTTACTCCAAGTAATTCCCCTTCTTAATCACCTGCTTTGGACTTCTGTGCTTATTTTAATTCTAACAGGGTTAGATCTCTATATCTCTTTTAATCAGCTTTTAACAATAGCTATTCACCTCTGCTATGAATGATATTTAGTTCCCTTACACTCCCCCCTCCCACTTTATCTACCTTCATCTTCCCAGTTTCTAAAACTTATGGCTTAGATTTTCTTACTGGTTACATCTGTAGTGTTAAATAACATAGTCAATGTCTGTGTCTCATTTTAGAAACTTTATGTATGTTTGATAAGGATATTGTTGGCTCTATATTGCCCTCTCCCACCCCACATCCCCCACCCCAAATCCCAATATCTGTCAACTCTACTGATATATTTACATTGTCAAAATTGACAACATTTATGTTCTTTTCTGTAATTATAATTAAGCCTTCTGTGAGTTTGTCTAGGGATTGACTCTAACAATTAATAACCTACAACCTATAAACAGGGCTTATATGAGCACGATTATATAAATATTTTTACCTGTGGACCAATCTCTTTCTTTCCTGAGACATCCACCCAGCTGTCTCTGAATTTCTGCTCCCATCCAGGCAGCTTGGTCTTGAGTGACTGCCCAGCTGTCACCAAGGGACTTCCCTCTCTGTCCTCTCTAGGTTAGAGCTATTGTTTCCTGGATCTCATGCCTTCCTCCTTCATGATGTTTTCCTTTTTTCTGGAGTTCACTGTCGATGATTTTTTTTTTCAGAAATATGAACTATAATTTATTTCATGTTTGCTATGTTTTTCCTTTTGCTACTTCACCAGGGTTTGGCTGGGGATAGAATTCTATGGTCAAAGTTATTTTCCATCAGAACTTTGAAAACATCATTCCATTGGTTTCCAGCACCCAATGTTGCTGATGAGAAGTCAAATGCATTCCTGAGTCTCATTACCCAAAAGATAATCTTTTTTTTTTTTTTTTCCTGTATTGAATCTCTTTAGGAGTTCCTCATTTTTCCTGGTGCTTTAAAGTCTCATAGGTATGTGTCAGGTATGGACAAAAACTAGTTTTAAGACATTTTGATAGAGATATCTGCTCCTTTTTGCCTTCCCTGTTAGGATTAGAAAGAAGCAGCTCTGTATTGGTTTCTGAAACTCACATTGCTATCAGGGAAGAAATAAATCATAATATGATATTCTCATATCTGACAAATTGAATTTAGAGTATGAAGTTCAAATTTTTATAAATAAGTTAATAAACACATCATCACTAATAAATTTTTAAAGCCCTCAAAGCCTATAAAGTAGAAGTTCCCCATGCCTCATTCATAAAGTATAAGGCAGAAGGTGGGTGAGAAGAAAAATTTGACTAAATTTTTGACATTTTCTTGCATTTGCCAAAAACCCAAAACTATTTGACGGTGTTTTAAGAAAATGATGAATATAATGGAGAGAGTTTATGGAAGAAGGAATGTAAAGAAGTACTTCCTTGGATAGATTTTGCATAAATACCTCATCCTATAGCAAATGAACCTGGGTTTTAGAACATACCAATCTGGACAGGAACTCTAGCCCTGCCATTTTCTAGTTAAGTGAGTCAAGCAAATTAAACTCAATAAATGTTACTTTCCTTCCTTCTTTATCCCTAATTCCATGGGCTTAACATTGAGGCTTGGATAGTTATAGATGTTCTATTCAGTGTACCATGATGAGGTACAAAGGATGAGTTTAGAAATGTAACAGAATGTTAAATTGGAAGTTCTGACTGATGCATTGAGATACAATTGATGTTGCATTCCAAAGAAAGTGCTAGACCATATGCAGAATTTCCAAAAGGAGAAATATAGAAGAACCAATTGCATAATTCTTGAAATCTGTCATTCACATTAAAGACATAAAAGGGCTCTGAGAGTGGAAATTAAGGAAAATTTTGTGACAAGGATTTTAGCAAAGAGGTTTGGAGATTCTGGGACTCCCTTCTCAGGAAGGTCAGTGGAGCTCTGAAGACCTCAATGTGTATCTCCTGCAGTTTGGGAATAAGTAACCAGGCCTAGGTTATATCTGAAGAAGTTAAAATAACCCTTAGAAGCAAGGTAATAGACTACATTAAAAAAAATAACTACTCACCAAGGTTTTTGAACACTAAGAACTAAATCGACAAGGCCCAGGACCATTTAAAAGGATCTGATTAAGGAGTGGCTTGGTAGTCTAAGGAGACACATAAGAACTGTTCTCCTAATTTAGATACAACTATCTTGAGCTATGGGCTTCCCTGGTAGCTCAGCTGCTAAAGAATCTGCCTGCAGTGCAGAAGACCCCAGGGATTCCTAGGTTGGGAAGATACCCTGGAGAAGGGATAGGCTACCCACTCCAGTCTTCTTGGGCTTCCCTAGTAGTTCAGTCGGAAAGAATACACCTGCAATATGGGAGACCTGGGTTCAATCCCTGGGTTGGGAATATACCCTGGAGGAGGGCATGGAAACCCACTCCAGTACTCTTGCCTGGAGGATCTCCATGGACAGAGGAGCCTGGTGGTCTACAGTTCTTGGGGTCGCAAAGAGTCAGACACGACTGAGTGACTAAGCGTGAGCATTTTGAGCTATATCATGTTTATATGCACAATTCCCTTTTTCAGTAGATAGTTCCATACTGCTCAGGCTTCCCTCATAGCTCAGTTGGTAAAGAATCTGCCTGCAATGCAGGAGACCCTGGTCCAATTCCTGGGCCAGGAAGATCCGCTGGAGAAGGGATAGGCTACCCACTCCAGTATTCTTGGGCTTCCCTTGTTAGTCAGCTGGTAAAGAATCCACCTGCAATGAGGGAGACGTGGGTTCAATCCCTTGGTTGGGAAGATCCCCTGGAGAAGGGTAAGGCTACCCACTCCAGTATTATAGCCTGGAGAATTCCATGGACTGTATAGTCCATGGGGTTGCAAAGAGTCGGACACAACTGAGCAACTTTCACTTTCACTTTCTGTACTGCTCAGAGTGAACACTGTGATTCTACTGTACATCCATAATATGTCTGCAACAGTTCTAAGTTACCATATAATTAAAATAATAGCTAATATTTATTGAGTGCTTTCTATGTGCCAAGCACTGTTCTAAATATTTCATATCTATTAACTCACAAGAGCCCCTACTAAGTAGGCACTTCTACTGCCATCCTCATGAGGAAACTGAGTCACACGGAAGGTAACTTGCCCACAGATTCATAGCTAGGAAATGGCAGAGCTAGCATTCAATTCAAGTGGTCTAGCTGTTAGACCCAAGCTCATAACAATCATTACATTCTCTCTCTAAGGCTTGGCAAAAACAGTTCCAAAGAATTGAGTTCCCTTTCTTCTATTTTCAATAAATAAAGCTCCAATTAGCATTTTTAAACCTCCAGAAGAGTTTGTGCTGGTTTGAAGACCTCCTCAAAAGGAAATAAAAAGCAGATTTCAACTTACAGAATTATTTTTCAAAAGTAAGGTGGTATAGGAATAAAATAGAGGAGGAAATAAGTAAATATGGTACTTGGTATCTGAAACTGGCCATTCATCAAGCCATGTCAGCAACACCCAACTTAAATTTGATGAGTTCAATATTTTCAGGACTAGCAGAACTTCTTGTGACCTGTATAATTGAGCAGAACTTCTTGGTTAAGATGGGCCTGGGGCTGGACCTCAGCTCTCAAGGCTAAATTTCTTCATTCCATAGTTCTTCCAGGTCACTGTCAAAACCACTGGTAATTTTACACTGCAGTGATCTGTGCCTTTTCCTGGCCTGAGGATAAATAGAAAACTTAACAGTTCTGAGAGCTGTTGACACCATGTACTGAGAAACACAATCAGAAAATGTTAAAGGAAACCCTTGAAGGATGTGAATGAAGAATGTGGACATTCACACATGGAAACTCCCCATGTGATGCCAGCTTGGCTCCCCAGCTCTGCAGCCAAAAAATGAACAAGTTAGAGAGGGAATAGGGGTGCATGCCTGAAGCTTTAATAGAAAACAATAAGGGATGAGCATTCCTAGCAAGGCTTCAAATGACCATTGGCTGGTAGGCAGAGGATTCTAGTGTGCTCAATAGAAGGGTTACAGTGATAAAAAAAAAAAAAAAAGATGCCTACAGGAGGATGGGGAAAATCCAGTTCCACCCCAACAACTACCAAATATAGTTGCTTGTTTTCCTATTTGATAAACACACATGGATACATTTTTTATTTCCCCCTTTAAGTATGTATGTAACACCTTTAAGACTCAATCTAAGGTCACACACTTAAAGAAAAACTAGGGAGGTACAGATGCATTTCCTGAACCCTACAACTGGACATTCGGTCTGACAACAGGACAGTATGTTTGAACTGAGAACAGGAAAATACCTTACGATCTCTGTCAGCATGAGCTATAAGGAATAGTTAAAAAAAAGGAAGGGGTTTCTGGAGGTATAAAGTAAGATATGGATCCTGGCTTTGAAGTATGCACAACACAGACACATGGGAGCTCAGATCTAATTGCTGCTCCAGCCCTAGATCCCACTCGAGTAGCCTAAGCAATAGCCCTGGAGTCCTCTCCTCGTTAAGTATAATAAAAGTGGTTTAGTTTTCCCTCTCACAGTATTTCCCTTCTTATTTGCCAGAGATAGATGTAGATAGCTTCATTCTTAATGTAATTACTGTTCCCTCAATATAAATGGCTTTCATTCACTCACTTATCCATTCAATATATAAACACTAAGTGCTGGTCTAGGTACAGGAGATTCAGATAATTAAGCCCTTGTCCTAGTCTGTGAAAAAATGAGAGACGTATAATGTGTTATATATGAAGGCAATAACAGAAGTATGTGCTTGATATAGTGACTCCAGAGAGGACAGGGTGATTAAATAGAAGGGACAAAGTATTCTGGTAAATAATGACCTAGAAAGAAGAACAGGAAGAGTTTAAGGCTCTTCCCTCAAGAAAATAAGCCTGTAGGACTTGGAGCATCTCCATCTGAGTCCTCATCCTGTCTTCCTCCAAGTCCTGGGATTCACATGCTATGTAAGTCTCAGAAACAGGAGAAGCAGTTGCTTAAGCTATCTTGCAGACTTGAATAAATCAACAATGGGCCTGTGAGCAACGACCTTTGACAAGTCCTTGTGTTTGGCTCAAGTGCAAGAGAACACAGTGCCCAAGTAGAGAACAATCTGCCTGCCCAGGGACCCTCTGGAGGTGAGGCTCTGTCAGCGAGTGCTACAGGGACTGGCCCTGGGTACACCGAACTCTGCTCATCAGAAAGCACAGCCTTGGGGAGGGTCCTCCTGCAGCCGCTGCAAAGTGATGATTAAGAGGCAGCACAAATCGCATGGATCCTGTCCTAGCCTTATGCTTTCTGAAGATAATGATGATGAACGAAATGATGAATGAGCTATGATAATCCTATAAAAACCCTCCTGTCTTCTCTTGCCTTCTTTTCTTCTCCTATTCTTTTCCCTATCTCCAAATCCATTCCTCTAACTCTTTGATGATTCAAACCACTTTTCCTATGAAGACAACCTGAAAATGTCCCCCACAACGGCTCCTGAGCCACCTGAAACCTGTCTTTCTTGCTAATGACAAGGCCCATCTCAGCTGACACAAACCATTTTTATGTGGAGTATTTGATGGTTCTGTGTTTTGTTCTGATGATTGTTAGTTCTTTTGGTTCATTGGCGTTGGAAATAAATCACATCTAACCTCTTTTGTACTAAAATTAACTGTCTCCTTGGACTGATTATCTTGCCCTTGGTCTCTGCGGAGTTGCACCCATAGGATCTCCAACGTGCCTGGCAGCCCGAGCAGTTTGCTGAAGTTCCATATGAGGGGAATGAGGCTGGCTTTCCCAGGCTCTGGTCAAGAGGGCTTGGCTACTCCTAAAAACAGCAAAAAGGCTTCAGCAACATTCAGAAACCAAAGCAGGAAACAACCCCTCTCACATGGATGGATAGCAAAGGCTCTGGTGGGACAGGAAACTGGAGCATTTTGAACAAGTTCATCCACCTGTTTACCATGTGGGTTTAGTTTTCTCAACAACATATTGTAATTCCACTTTGGAATGTGTCAGAAATATTTTTTTCATGATAAAATTGTTTTCCTTGAAAAAGAAAAAGCACAATTCAAAAGAACATAGAGTGGGGCGGGGGGAATCATTCTTTTCCAACCTGGAAAACAGATACAAGACTTTCCCACAAATTAATACATAAACAAATGTTCTTTTTCAGAGGATGGAGAAGTGGTCCTCAAAGAGAGAAAAAAATAGTTTGGCAACCTCAACAGAGGAGAAAGTGGGACCCAGGGGATGTCAGGTAACAAGCATCTGGTCCACCCCTAATTTCAAGGGTTGAATCTAACTAAACCAAACCAACATGCACTGCTTACCTCTTCAAGTTGTCACCCACCCTTGCAGAGGCAAGTTTGACCTTGCGTTGACCTGAAACTTTTCCCTCCATGTTTCATACATCATTTGGATGCTCCTTCAACCTCTCAGATTTCCCCCCACCAACCCCCACCCCAGCTCATTCTCTGACTCTTTCTGTACTTCCCTGATTCTGCATGTGAACTCTCAAATTAAAATAAAAAACTCAGTATAATAAAAAACCCAGATCCATTAAAAATTGTTAAAGCTGTTTCTCTTTCTGATTTCCTGATTTCTATTAAAGGCAGCACTGTTCTGCTGCATGTATATGCGTAAGACCGAACAACACTCCCTCATCACCCAGCACAGCATTTTAATTCAGCATTGCCTGCATCATGATCCTTTCCTGCCTAAAAAACACCATCAGTGGCTCTTCTTTAGCTCTTACATGGCAGTATCCCCATTGCTCCTTTAAGATTTCACAGTATAACCAGATGTTAAAGGACCTCTATCCATAAATTAGCCTTAAACTCCCGAAGGAAGCCCCTGCTCCAGCCATGTCTGTCTACCAAAAGCATCTAGTATGTTTACCTCCAAGTCTCTGTTCGTACTGTACTCTCCACCTTGAATGCCTCATCCTTCTCTCCATGGGCTTAGACCCTTCCATTCATCATAGTTTACTTCAAGACCCATGTCACCAATGAAGCCTTTGGGGCCACCCAAGTTCTTGGTAGTCTCCCCCTCCTCTCTTAAGCCTGTATGGCAATTAGAGTTTGCACTGCTTGTTTGACAATTATCATTTACTCTCTTGTATAATCATTAATCCAGCAGACATTTTTGAGCACCAACTATCTTGCCTATGACAGATTCTTTGATATTTGCTAATCATAAAAGGTTAATAAGAAATAAGAAGTATGGAGGAGGAGGAATAATGGGCAGAATAAGCAGGTCTAAGAGAAAGAACCTTTTAAATAAAAGAGATGTAAAGATGTCCTACATCATAGGAAGGAGGACCATTTAATAACGTATTATGTCTCACCTCCAAGCCCATCTGTATATTCTCCATTCTTTGATGCTAGTCTGGGACTTTACAAATGTTTTTGCTTTGCCAGCTGACCTCCTAGGAAGCTGTATTAACAGGGAGTGCTACAGGAAGGAATGTGAAGTCAAGTCGGCCTTAGAAAGCATCACTACAAACAAAGCTAGTGGAGGTGATGGAATTCCAGTTGAGCTCTTTCAAATCCTGAAAGATGATGCTGTGAAAGTGCTGCACTCAATATGCCAGCAAATTTGGAAAACTCAGCAGTGGCCACAGGACTGGAAAAGGTCAGTTTTCATTCCAATCCCAAAGAAAGGCAATGCCAAAGAATGCTCAAGCTACCACACAATTGCACTCATGTCACATGCTAGTAAAGTAACGCTCAAAATTCTCCAAGCCAGGCTTCAGCAATACATGAATCATGAACTTCCAGATGTTCAAGTTGGTTTTAGAAAAGGCAGAGGAACCAGAGATCAAATTGCCAACATCCGCTGGATCATGGAAAAAGCAAGAGAGTTCCAGAAGAAACATCTATTTCTGCTTTATTGACTATGCCAAAGCCTTTGACTGTGTGGACCACAATGAACTGTGGAAAATTCTCAAAGAGATGGGAATACCAGACCACCTGACCTGCCTCTTGAGAAATCTATATGCAGGTCAGGAAGCAACAGTTAGAACTGGACATAGAACAACAGACTGATTCCAAATAGGAAAAGGAGCACGTCAAGGTTGTATATTGTCACCCTGCTTATTTAACTTTTTTGCAGAGTACATCATGAGAAACGCTGGGCTGGAGGAAGCACAAGCTGAAATCAAGATTGCCAGGAGAAATATCAATTACCTCAGATATGCAGATGACACCACTCTCAGTGGCAGAAAGTTAAGAGGAACTAAAAAGCCTGTTGATGAAAGTGAAAGAGCAGAGTCAAAAAGGTGGCTTAAAGCTCAACATTCAGAAAACTAAGATCATGACATCTGGTTCCATCACTTCATGGCAGATAGATGGGGAAACAGTGTCAGACTTTATTTTGGGGGGCTCCAAAATCACTGCAGATGGTGATTACAGCCACGAGATTAAAAGATGCTTACTCCTTGGAAGGAAAGTTATGACCAACCTAGATAGCATATTCAAAAGCAGAGACATTACTTTGCCAACAAATGTCTGTCTAGTCAAGGCTATGGTTTTTCCAGTGGTCATGTATGGATGTGAAAGTTGGACTGTGAAGAAAGCTGAGCACTGAAGAATTGATGCTTTTGAACTGTGGTGTTGGAGAAGACTCTTGAGAGTCCCTTGGACTGCAAGGAGATCCAACCAGTCCATCCTAAAGGAGATCAGTCCTGGGTGTTCATTGGTTGGACTGATGCGGAGGCTAAAACTCCAATACTTTGGCCACCTCATGCGAAGAGTTGACTCATTGGAAAAGACTCTGATGCTGGGAGGGATTGGGGGCAGGAGGAGAAGGGGACGACAGAGGATGAGATGGCTGGATGGCATCACCAACTCGATGCACATGAGTTTGGGTAAACTCCTGGAGTTGGTGATGGACAGGGAGGCCTGGTGTGCTGTGATTTGCGGGGTCGCAAAGAGTCGGACACGACTGAGCGAGTGAACTGAACTGAACTGAACAGAAAGGTAGACTGAAGGTGGTAGACGAGATTTGCTCCTCCTGTCTGCTCTTTGTTGCTTTATGTGGGCTTCCTGTCCATTTGTGTTTCCAGTAAGTGTCATGGACTCCCTCACCTCATGAGTGGCAGCTCCTTCTAGTAATAGTGGCTGAATTCAGTTCGAAGCTTTTCCAGTTCATAGAATCGGCCTCTCTGTGCCACCACCCCATCCTGAGACACCACTGCACGCCAGCCAACACGCACTCAGCCTTTTCCTAAAGCAGAGACACCAATACCGGGCACGCATCACTTCTCCTCAGAGGTCTGGCTTCATCTCCTTGGGGCTCCTCTTTAAGCTTCTAAGTTTCAATAATTACAATTTCTTCCCTTTGTTCTCTCAGCCCTAAGGGTGATACGTGCTTCCCACTTTCACAATATCTTAGCATCTTCTTTCTACCTTTTTAGTTATCTGGATAACACTTTTTTATATTAAATTCTATTCAACAACTGGTACAGTTTCTATCTCCCTATAGGACCCTGATTGATACAGAAGGAACTAGTTTATGGGCATTAATTAAAATAATGCAAAGTGGCGCCACTAAAATGCCAATAGATATATTAAATATTCAAACAATCCAAAAGAAGGAAGGAAAGAGAATAAGAGGAATAAAATTCAGAAGAGACAAACTAAAGTCAAACATATTACGTTAAATGTTAAAGCACTTAACTCCTCCCCCCAAAAAGCAAAAATGATCAAAAGTGATTTTTAAAATGGAAGATCCTACAATATTCAGACTTTAAAGACATATTTTAAATGTGATGACACATAGGTTGAAAGTAAATGGATAAAAAGAAGATATATATTGCAAACAGTAAACATAGAAAAGCTGGGAGTGGCTAGATTAACAACAGACAAAATAGACATCAAGGCAAATAGTACACCAAAGACAAACATGGAAATTTTATAATAATTATGCTACGTCCATCAGAAGGAGAGAACAACCATAAATTTGTATGTGCATAGTAACAACTTTAAAATACAAAAAAAAAAAAAAAGTTTAGAGGAAGTAATATACAATCCACAATCATAGTGGGAGATTTAAGCACCCTTCTCCCAACAATTCATTAAAAACTAGAAAAAAATCACCCTATCCACAGAGGATCTGAATAACACTATCAACATGACCTAATTGATATTTCTAGATATTTATGCAATCCATCATCCAACTTCTTTTCAAGCACAGTTGTATAGTCACCAAGATAGAACATATACTAGACCATAAAACAAGTCAAAAAATTTTTAAAGAATTGAAAACCAGGATAATAGCAGAGGATTAAACAACTAATATGCAAATTGAACTCAGCCCCCAAAATTAAACAATCATGACAACACTATCAACAACCACTGCCCTCAATAAAAAAAATTCACATCAAAGCGCATTACTATGAAAGCTCAGAATTCCTGGGTTGTAGTGGTATATAGGATTAAGGAGTAAATCACAAAACTCCCAGATGGGGAAAATTAGACCCTTTACAAAGAAACCAACCCAACTGGCATCAGATTCACCACTAGCAATATCTTCAAAACTTTAAGTGACAATGATTTGCAATCTAGCTTTCTATTCCCAGCCAGTCATGTGGGTAGTAAAGGGACATTTTAGACATGCAAGAACTAAAACATAATGTTTAGAAAGTTAATGGAAAGCAGGTGTCAATAAAACAAGAAATAAACCGAAGAAAAAGAAAGACATGAAATCTAGAAAACATATCAGAAAAGAGGCAAAAGCATCAGATAATGACGTCTGTGAAATCTTTCAGAAAGAAAAAAGTCCATGTTGGAGCAAGGAGAGGGAGTCTGGGGGGAGAAGTTCTCTAGAAAAGTTAGAGCTTCTGTGCATGAGTCCCTTGACAAAACTGTTTATTTATAGTAGAGATATAAAAAGATTTGAAAAATTAATCATAAGCATACAAAAAGAGACTTAAAAAAAATTAAGGCCATGTCATTTTCAGCAGAAAAAAAGGGCAGGACAAGGAAAGAAATATAGTTGCAATTCACCATAGCTCATCACTGGACAATGTTTACATGTACATAATAAACTAAAATTCTTTTATTTAAATAAATATGTGGAAAGGGAGAGAAGAAGATATCTAAGAGTTAAGGTTTTATCTACTATGGCAAAAATACAATAAAATATTCCTAAAATTTATCAGTCAAGAAATAAGCATATTATTTACATTAAATGAAGTAATAACACTTAGAACAGTGACTATTACATGGTAAGCAGTATCGGCTATTATTAGAAATACAAAGTTAAATATCAGGAGAAAGAGCCAGAAATGAGAGTGGTTGTCTCTTGGGCATACGATTCAGAGAGAAGGAAAACTATTTCAGTTCATTACAAGCTTTTTAGTACTACAAGACTTTTAAAATAATATACATGTATTGGTTTTATAAAAATAAAAATTAAATTAATAATAAAACAGCTATATTGTAGAATAAAATATAAACATAAAAACGTTAAGGCATTGTAAATACGGAAGTAAAAAGTAATTTATAAGTAAGGTGAATGTAAATTTTAAGAAACAAAGTATGTATTGTAAAAAAGACATATTAAGCTTTTTCATATACCATTGAGTTAAAAACTAAACAAATTTTTAAAAATCATACATACTTAAAAACAAAAAGAAACATATCCATAAACAAACAAAATATAAAACAAACAAAAAAAAAACAAAACCCAGAACAAAACAGAGAGGTCTCCCTAAAAAGAGATATTGAAAGCTAGAGAAACAACTGAGAAACCAAGTTGTTAAGTGAAAATTAAATATCCAGTGTGTAAAATGGATACAAACCACCTACCTGAGACTAGAAGTCAGAATAGTGCTTTATTGTCATTCAGTTCAGTTCAAGTTCAGTCGCTTAGTCGTGTCCGACTCTTTGCGACCCCATGAATCGCAGCACGCCAGGCCTCCCTGTCCATCACAAACTCCCAGAGTTGACTCAGACTCATGTCCGTCAAGTCAGTGATGCCATCCAGCCATCTCATCCTCTGTCGTCCCCTTCTCCTCCTGCCCCCAATCCCTCCCAGCATCAGAGTCTTTTCCAATGAGTCAACTCTTCGCATGAGGTGGCCAAAGTACTGGAGTTTCAGCTTAACATCATTCCTTCCAAAGAAATCCCATCTCTGTCCATCAGCCCAAAATTATAGCTAAAAAGAAGCCACTTGTCCATAAACAGGGATAAGCCCTGAGTTCCTGTATTAGAACTAGGACAATGCATTCAGGGGAAGGCTCCAGAATTTCACCATTTCTGCAGGGTGATAGACCCATCTGAATCACAGCTATAAGCCTTGGTCAGAAATAGGCTGTAGGAGTGGAACAAAAGCTGCCATGAAACCATCCCCATAAGAACAACAGGTCCCAAGAAAATGAGAGGATGAGTTTATAAACAAAATTCAAAACTGTACTTTTAAAAATCCTTATCAAGGAGAGAAAGCCAATAACCAGAAGAGTGGAGAAGGTTAAACCCAAGAATAGAGACATATTTGAATGATACAGAAAGGACATTAAAATGAGTAGCTTTTTTAATTCTTGGAGATTAAAAAGGGATAACATTCACAAAAGAGGACCAATAAATAATAAAATAAATAAAAATATTTATGAAATAACTTGTTAAAAATGTAGACACAGGCAAACTGAAAAACCTGAGGTAAGTGCCCAAAAAGTTATCAAAAAAGATTAAATCTGGGAGGAAAAAAGGGGAATTTAAGAGACATAGAGCATAGAGAAATGATTTAAAAACTCCACCATTTATCTCATATTAGTCATTTCATAAGAATAGACTAGAAAGAAGAAGGGCAAAGGGGAGGGTACAGAGAGATAGTAACAGAATTTTCCAGAACTGAAGGGACTCATGAGTTCTGAGACTGGGAAAGCCCATGAAGTTTTAAAAATTCACACCTAGGTATATCATAGTAAAAGTATACAATATTAAAATTAAAGAGAACATAAAAGAATCAGAGATAAAAGAGAGACAACCAATAAGGTAAGGAAAAAAATGACAATGGACTTCTCATTAACAGCAATGACTATCAGGTCTATAGAATAATCTTCAAAGCATAAGGGAAAAGTGCTATGAATCAGGAATTCTATACAAACTGCAGCTCGACAACTGGGATTCAGAAAATTATTGACCACAAGCTCTTTCCTTTAAAAAGCTACTCAAAGATGTATTCAGTAAGGGACATAAATTAACCTTGGAGGAAAAAGGAACTGTGTGGGGAAAAAAATGGTACAATGAGTTAGTAAATCTAAAAAAGTATTGATTATAAATAATAACACAAATAATTCCTGTGTTTATAAAAATAATTCCTGTGTATATAACTCCAATACTAGATCATTCTAATGTAAGATCAATGAAAGTTTACTCAGATGAGAGTATGAAACTCAAAGCTTCCAGGAAGAGTGATGGAGACACTGATTAAGCTTTGATGAGAAGATGTAAGTTTGAATATATATATTAAAAGTCTAGAAAAATTCATGAAAAGAATAGAAACAGTGAGCATAAGTTCCAAACCAACAGAAGAAAAGGGAATATAAAAAAAACTCAATCAGCCCACACAAAATAGAAGGAAAACAAAAAAAGATAAAAGATAATAAATAGGAAACATAAAATAAGTAGCAGAAATAGCTTAACAAATGTAGATAAACTCCTAATTGTCTTTTTAAAATTAAATCACATAGGAGTGTCTCTGAGACAAGGCTGAACTAGTACACAATGTAGTTAAAAACTGTTGGAGAAAAACTGAGGGATTTCTGGTGAAAGAGCCTGTATTTTTTAACTAAAAAAATAAAGACAGTAAGGGGAACATGAGCAGTGTTGAGACTTGAGGGCTGTGGTGATCTTGTCAAAGCTTTGGGTCAGAAGTAACAGAAATCCACTGGCTATAGCTCATGTACAGTGCAGCCTATTTCAATGATACAGGAACAAATTGTCAAAAAAAAAAAAAATCTGATTGGCCAATGATCAATAGATCGGCTCACGTGGATATAGTATTTGGTGGACACTCTTTTCCACATATCTGTGTTAACATTATGGTGAAGGAGGGGGGAAATGCTGGAAAATATAATAATCTGGAAGACAGGGCACCTGTCTCCTACAAAAAGTCATAGCCCGAAACAGTGTGTCAGAAAGGAAGGTAACAGTAAGTCTAGCACACTTGAAGAAAGGCCAATTTTGAGTGCTCAACTTACCACTAGACACCATAAGTGATAAGTGGAATTATTAGCCAGGGTTCATCCATTTTCTGCCACCAATGAAGGGAATGGATGAAACTGAAGATTGGGAATGGAAGGGGCTTCACAAGGTTGTTAAGAGAAATTCCCTTGGTATTCTGTATAGGTGTGTGGGGAGGGAGGGAAGCCTAGAAAGAGTTCAGGACTAGGAGGGTAGGGTCAAGTCATGGATATTTCACTAAGGCTCTGCAGGTGGAAGGAAGACAGATGGTGACTAGAAACAGGGGTGTCACTGCCAGAGGCTTCGAAGGAGGGGCAGTTCTGGGTGTAATAGAAGAAAAGGGCTGTCCAGGTGGAATAGAGTGAAAATTGTTAGAGCAGAGGAAGGCAAGGGGCTGCATAAGAGTCGTCAGTGAAAAGGGACGCTGAGGGCAGGGTGCCAGGGAGCTCAAGGAACCAGCAGCTGAGAGCTGGGAGGGAGCTGGGGTGCAAGATCATGTAAGCAAGAGACCATGAAAGTGGTGGGGAGAGCTAGGAGAACACTGACACAAACCTGACTCCTGGACCCAAGTTTAGCAACGGGTCCTGTCACTTTCAGGGTGAAGTTCTAACCCCTCAGCTCAGAAAACCGTTAGGATCCTTCATTCCCATTTCATCTCCTACTGCTTTCTCTCAGGCTCTTCACACATCTAGTGAACTACTTTCTTCTATCTCCACATGCTGATTCTTCAACCAGACATGTCCTTTTCCTATATCCTAACCCAACTGACTCCTGCTTAGTTTTCAGAGCCAAGCAAGAGTCATCTCCTCTGGAGAACATTCCACAAGTGAGTTTCCAGTCTAAGTTGAATGTTCCCCACCCCCACCCTTGCTGTGCTTCCACTGTATTCCTAGAGCCTTTGTCACACCCCTGTAAAGTTTTCAAAGGGTAGAGGCTGCATCCTACATATTTTGATGCCTGCAATACTCAGTGGGGTCCCTAGGATATAACAGACTTACAATATATACTTTTAAGAATATGCACAAATTTCAAGGGGTTTGAAAGAAATCATGCCATCACAATTAAGGTGAGGAAATCAAAGAAATAAATATCAACAGATATCTCCAACTGACATTGAATAGAATGGAAAACCACTATGGCACAGCATAAGCAAGTGAGTGAGGGAGTGAGCAGAGGACATATGGGCTACTGGGAAGGATACTACATTGACTGATGAGATCAGGATGAAACAAGACAGAAGAGGGCTCCCTAGACACATTTGCACCATGCATGTGATTCTGGGTCACAAGGATAAAATACAAGGCACTGGGAGGCAACCAATATTCGGCTCTCCACCACACACAATCTCATGTCATCAGCGTAATAGACCCCTGAGATGGCAATTGACTTCCCATCAATGGACTTCCCTTGTACTGGAAAGCCAGCAATCACAATCAAGCTGGAATGGAAAGCCATGGTAATTCTGTGACATTTCCTTCCCAGGTGTGGCAAGATCAGCTGATTTTGTCAGGCTTGAGCTTCCTTGAGGCAAGAAGTTCACACAAAATCCTGTGAAAGCAAAGAACCTTCCCTTCTGGTTCTTCATACGTCCTATAGCACCAGCGCATGTTACAGACTTATTAAGATTCAATACACAGGGTCTTCCTTGGCAGTCTAGTGGTTAAGACGTTACCTTTCGATGTAGGGAGTATGGGTTTAATCCCTGATTGGGGATCTAAGATACCACATGCCTTGTGGCCAAAAAAACAAAACATAAAGCGGAAACGATATTGTAACAAATTCAGTAAAGACCTTAAAAATGGTTCTCATCAAAAAAAAAAAATAATAATAATCTGAAAAAAAAGAAAACTCAATAAAATTATTTTTAAAAAAGATTCAATGTTTGTTCATTGAATGAATAAAGAAATGAATGAGTCAGTGAATGAATGAAGGCTGACCTTTATTAAGTATAAGGGTCAGGCACTCTAAAGACTTGGTGTATGTTCTTTTATCTAACCTTCTTGATATCCATGATTATTGTCCATTTTAGAGATGATTAAACTGAGGCTAGGAAGGTAAGACATTTACCCAAGGTCACACAGCTTGTAAGTGACACAGCAAACATTCCCCAGGCTTTTCTGCCTCAGGAAAGTGCTTAGCTACGCTGCTACATGGCCTCTCAGTAAATGGATTCCTCAGAATTAAAGCATTTCTCTGGAAATCTCAGCCTCCCTATATGAAGACAGATGGTCTCTGATGTTCCAGCCCTATGAAAAAAGCACAAAACATTGGGAGTTGAGGGTGATTAGTTCAAAATGTACAAAAATCTAAAAATATATTGGCTTCACTCAGATATTTGTCCAATAGGGGTGGAACAACTTTAATTAGTGTAACAGGACAATAGGAATTAAATTGGCTTGGTCAGAAGATTTTTACAGGATGACACTGATGGTATTACTATCCAACTTCAAAGATTTGGAAAGATGTTCCTGCTAACACTGGAGAATAGAAACCTGTTTTTCATCAACTAGGCTGGCCTGACAAATTAAGTCTGTAGAGTCATTAGATTAAGATAAGAGCTTATCTCCTCAGCTGACATTTATTCAGAGGTTTTTATACTGCTCAGCTAGTAATTAGTGCTGTTGAATTTTTAACACTGCTTTGTCCACTCATTCAAAACTTCTAGAGGTGTATTTGCATCTCCTGTGTATATTTTTGGGTATTAAGAATAGAAGAGGAATATAAGTGAATTACTTTAAGAGGTTTGAAGAATTCTTCCAAAAGTTATTCTGAGGTGAAACCTGCAGCTTAATGATTTATTTCTGGAAGAAGGGACCAGTTCTCCCAAATTGATCAGTGTGGAATAAAGAGTTGGCTTTTACTATGAGATCTACCATTTATTTTGAGGCATATATATTATAGGTTTATAATGTTCTAGTGGAATCATTAAAACTAGGATTGCATGCGATAATGGTTTCCTGCTGTTTCACACCCCAACTCCCTACTATAGAGTCCCTACTGTTGCTCAAAGTTGGGGGGTTCTTTTAGTTTCTTTCCTATGACTAATTTGACTGTGAAAGGCTTATTTTTCCAGTTTTCTTGTAGTTATAATAACAACTTGATTACTATAGAATAAACTAATACATTAAGCCTGCATGAGTGTCTTGACAGTCTGTCAAACAAACGATGCTCACATTTTTAAATGCATGGTTTGCCAAATTCCAAGTTCTACGGTGAAATACTAATTAGTAATCAGATGGGTAAGACTCCCTGTTTTAATAAAGTCCATCACTTGGTTAAAGCTGCATCCCGTTACTATTACCATCACATCGTTTATTCTACCCTAAGTGTAAACATCTTTCTCATATTCAACATATTGTGTTTTCCACTTTAAAAAAAAATTGGCAGAAAAAATTATGTAGGGACAAGTAAAGGTATTTGACTCTCCTGGTTCACCTTACCACCACCCAAAACGAAATCTCAAAGAAGACTCTGAATGCTTCTGAGATCTAGTCTGGGAAAACGGATTCTCTGTCACAAAAGTGTGACGACAAAGTTTTGTAGTTAACAAGCTTCTGAAAAAGTTCATTGTGAATCAACTGATGTGTGCAGTAGAGAGACAAGTACCTCTTGTCAGGCACACGCACTGTGAACTGTCCCAGAAAGCAGGGGGAATTTTTTGTATTTGTTACAGCAGAGGTCTCCAACCCCTGGGCCATGGATCACTATGGGTCCATGGCCTGTTAGGAACTGGGCCACACGGCAGGAAGTTAGCAGCGGGCAAAACAGAAATCATTGCCCACCCCCATGCACGGAAAGATTGTCTTCCTAGAAACCAGTTTCTGGTGCCAGAAAGGTTGGGGACCGCTGTGTTACAGCACACAATCATCACTTCTCAGCACCCCAAGTAAATTCAAATATACGCTTGACATCCCTAGAATGTACTGGAATGAAAAGCTTACCACTTCAAAAAACCACTGAACCTCAGTTTCCTTAACTAAAAAAATAGACGTTTGCACAGGATGGTCTTTAAACATACATCCCAGGGTCCTGGGGGCTTCCCTGGTGGCTCAGTAGTAAAGAATTCACTTGCCAGTACAGGAAATGCAGTTTTGATCCCTGGGTCAGGAAAATCCCCGAGAGTAGGAAATGGCAACCCACCCTAGTATTCTTGTCTGGAGAATACCATGGACAGAAAAGCCTGGCAGGTTACAGCCTGGGGTCGCAAAGAGTCGGATTGAGCACACACTCAGACACCTAGGGTTCTGAATCTCAGATTTGAGATCTGACCCCCAAGGTGGAAGCCTGAGAGGACTGAGAAAATTATTACAAAAGAAGACCCCACTGAGTTTAGGGTCATCTGAGGAATCTGTAAAATTAAATTAGATAGAGTAAATAGAAACTCTGAAATTATGTGATTAGATTTTGTCATCAGATAGAGGTCAGAGTACATTTGTTGAACAAATGACTGAATGAGTGACTGAGTGAATGAATGAACTGAGACGTAGGATGGGATATTGAGATTTGGAGTAAGGTACACCTGGGTTCATCTCCTAACTCAGCCATATACTTGTTTTTGCCCTTGGAAAATACACCTCTATGAACCTGCTTCTTCATTAGTAAATCAAGGATAATAACTAGCTCATAAATTTGTTGCGAAGATGAACAAAAACCTAAATAGGTGCTCAGAAGACATTTGCTTTCATTTCTTTACTTCCAGGAAATGTATGGTTCCATATACATTAAGTTGTAAAAATATCACCACCCAGCTTTCAAATTCATGTATTTACCAACTACCACCAACACATTTGTATATGTTATCATCATCCGTTAATGGGAAATGAAAAAGAAAGGAGAGGAAAAAGACCATAAAACTTCCCTTCCAACTCCCCATGGGTAATCAGGCCTGGGGAAGGTAGGCGTCATTCAGTATGTTTACAACGAACTCCATCTCAGTACTTGGCCTTCGTTAACTCATCTCCCACCCCACCCCCAGCTTTCTGAAGAGCAACATCATGTAATTATAGCACTAACGAGGTCATTTAGCAGAAACCATGGGTAGGGAGTAATGAATGTGCTATCAGGCTCGGAGAACAGCTTGGGCACAAATCCAAATAGTCCATGTTCAACTCTGATGAGCCGGCCTAAACTTGGAAAACAGAGCTTGGGAAGAGGTTAATAATAGGACATGAAAATTGAAGGCTCCCCTCCAGAGAGACCCAGAGCAATGTTTTGAGCATGATCCTTTGGGAGCTGGTCTGTGCAGACATGAGGAGAAGCTGGGTGACAACCGGTACCTATTAAGATGGTTTGGGTGCTTCAGCACCATTACTCAGGATTTGTAGAGTACAAACCTGGAAGGGACTTCAGAGGTCATCTTCTTCCATCTCCCCATTTTACAGATGAGTTTAGAGCACTCCTGAGAGCTGAACTGGCTTGATCAGTCATTAGAAACAGAGCCAGACTCTGTACCAGGGCCTCCAGATAAACAGGTGTTTGACTCACTAGCCCATGCTGTCCCCTTGCCTCCAAGGGTGACATTTAGGAGACCATTTGGACAGTGTGTAATGATATTTTGAGTGAAGCTAATGTTGCTTGGACCAGTTCTAGGGTAATTAAGTCCCAGAGGAATAAGCCTATCCATCTACCAGTTTGTATTTGGAATTAGCGCTCTTAATTGAGTGGCAATTGCTAACATGGCTGTGGCTTTCAACTATATAGAAAAGAAAGTGGAGAAAGAGAAGCCAAAAGAAGCCAAATCCCTGGCCCACTGATTCAAAGCCAGAACCTTGCCCACCCAACTCCCACCTCCTCAGTCCCAGAGTCCTTGCCTGCATTTCTGCAAGCACCAAACACTGCCAGTAAGTAGCTTAAAGAATAGGCCTCAGACTACTGCTCTTTACAGTTTATAGATGTTACTGAAATGAATAAAATAAAAATTACTATAAAAGCATTTGGTCATTGTGCTTTTCCCCCAGTTAATAATATTAAAATCACAACAAAATATTCCTAACTAGAGAAAGAAATTGTTCACTCACTCTCAATACTTGAAGTGGTGAGTACGCAAGTATTAAGATTCACAGGAATGGATTTTCATTTCCATGAGCATCTATTAAGCACTTACCAAATACACAACACAACCAAGCAGCTGGGAGTCAAGATCAAGCGTACAATGTGTCTTGAGAAACTTATTGTCCCTTTGGGGATGCCCCAAATACCTACAAAGATAGGGAAGGACAGGTTTCAGGAAATGTATGACAAATCCCAGGAGTTTGTGGTGGTGGTTTAGTTTCTAGGCTGTGTCTGACTGTTCGTGACCCCATGACCTATAGCCCACCATTCCTCTGTCCATGGATTTTCCAGCAAGAATACTAGAGTGAGTTGCCGTTTTCTTCTCTAGAGAATCTTTCTGACCCAGGGATAGAACCCAGGTCTCCTGCATTGCAGGCAGATTCTTCACCACTGATCCACCAGGGGAGAGTTCTTTGCCCCCTATTAAATTTATTTCTTGTCTCATTTAAAGCAGTAACTGGAGAGGGTAACTTTAGAGCTGCCTTTAAGATCAGGAGGCATTTGTTTGCTCTTTTGAAGTGTGTAGTATCTCTCTGGGGGCCCTCTTCTTGGAATACCACCTCCATACAACTGAGTTCGCCTTTGAAAGACCTCCCCAGGAACCATGTTTTCCCTAAGGGCCCTATTCCCATTCCCTGGGCATCCTCTATTCATCAGACCCAGAGCCTGCATACATGCCCCCTTTGTTCCCATGGAGTTGATAGGAAGCAGGGAGAAAATCTGTCTGACAGGGAATGGTGAGTGTCATTAGGATGGTAGAGTGCCAACAATAATGTGAAGATGATAACCACGCCAAGGGGATGGGAGACCGGGAGCACGGTGCTCAGTCCAGTAACTCCACCTTTCTTGTTTGACTTTGAGAACAATGTCATAATAAGAGCAAGCTCTGCAAAGCCCTACATCACTAAGTAATTGAGGCCCCACTATAAAACAGTGTAGAACAAGCTTTCCTGGCCACTGATGCTGCCCTGTTGTTTAGGGACTTACCAAGAAATTTTCCTCTCCTTTGCCCCTCCAGTTGTGGGAGATCCAAGTCAGAATGTGATGATGCTCTGGTGGAGTAAGATGGCCTGCTGGATTGGAATCCAGGCTTTGGGTTAAGTAGACCCTGGTTCAAATTCTAGCTTAGGAAATTCAGAACTGTGTGGCCTTAAACAAGTTGCTTAACCTCTCTGAACTTCAATCTCCTTGCTGAAAAATAGAGAGGCTAATGATACATACCTTAGAGGATGATTGTGACGATGACACGAGACAAATAATGTCAAGACCCCTGACCCAGAGTAGGTGCTCAATGAATTTTAGTTATTGTGTTTTCAGGGCAAACTTCCACCACTTTCTACTTCAGGGGGAGAAAATAAAAAAGGAGCTACCTTGTCAGGGTGCAACAGCTGGTGCTAGGAACAAACGGAACCACATCAGTGGAGAGGGCTGCCCATCCTCAGATTCAAACGCATTTTATAGAGATAGCAATTTGCAGCTTGTCAAATGTTCCCTAACATTTTGCAAAAATCCCCAAATGTCAAATTAGTGAGTAATCTGTACAGGACTGCAGATCTTGTTATCCTCTGACTGATTCATAGCATATTTTGGGTGTCCCAGACACCAGTCCAAGTAAATGTTAGTAAATAAGGAAAATTACATCTCCCTTCACAAGGCTCTCAAGTTCAGCCCCAGCTTCCCCTTGCAAAGAAAGAACATAAACCTTGAGGGCCAGAGAGTAACACTTATTTCTTAGAGTTGATTGAACTGTCACCAATAAGTATATACCCTGCACGTACCATGTGCCCAGGCCTGGGGCAGGCTGGAGGTGGGGCAGGAGTGCAAGGTTGGCGGTACAAATTTTAGTCACTGACTCCACACTAGCCACTTGTCTTCATACACATTTTCTTAATCTTCTCAAATGTCCCTTTTATTTATTTAGCAAATACTGAAATTGCACTTGCTTTGTGTACAGTGTTTCCATAAGGGTTTATTTCTTGGTAGGGCCCTACCACGCAAGTGGATTATAAATGCTTTACACTCCTCATAACAACTCAGTGAGGTAGGCACCATCATTATCTGTGTTTTACAGAGTAGGAAACAGAGGTTCAGAGAGATGAAGTGACCTTCCCAAGGCCACATAGTGAGTGGCAGAGTTAAGGTGGGGATCCAGATAGTCTGGCTCCAAAGTCTGCAACTCTTGACCATTAAATCATGCCTTACAAGATAGGTGTGATTACCGAGATTATCCCCATTTTACAGATGAGGAAACTGAGATTCAGAAAGGTGAAGTAACATTGCCCAAGATATCACACAGCTACTGGGTGGTGATAGAGCTGGAGTTTAAACCAAGGTCTATCTGTTTATATAACCCTACCCAAAGGGTTATATGTTACTGTTGTTGTTGTTTAGTCCCTAAGTTGAGTCTGACTCTTTTGTGATCCCATGGACTGTAGCCTGCCAGGCTCCTCTGTCATGGGATTTCCTACACAGGAATACTAGAGTGGGTTGCATTTCCTTCTCCAGAGGATCTTCCTGACCCAGGGATGGAACCCGGGTTTCCTACATTGGCAGGGCAGATTCTTTTTATCACTGAGCCATCAGGGAAGCCCAGGTTGTAAGTTGCTGCTGCTGCTGCTAAGTTGCTTCAGTCGTGGCCGACTCTGTGCCCCACGGACTGTAGCCCACCAGGCTCCTCCATCCATGTGATTTTCCAGGCAAGAGTACTGGAGTGGGGTGCCATTGCCTTCTCCGGGGTTATAAGTTATAGAAAGTCTAAAAACAATCTTGCCTTAAGTAGCTGCTAGTTATGCAGGCCACGCATTAAAAACAAAAGCAAAAAAAAGGAGGGTGAGAGCCGAGGAAGACCATGAGCAATAGGCACCAAAGGGCTTCCCTCCTACACTCCTATGAATGTTACAAGGAATTAATAGTCATGGCTCCAATCCCTGGTTCTCAACTCCTGAATGAGAGACATATTCCCAAAACAGGGCTGAGGGCTCCCTGAGAAATGCCTCTCTGTTTTGCTTTTGTGTTTACAGTTTCCCTGACTTGAAGAAAATTGAGACAAACCCAAGTTGCTGAAGCTGCAAGATGTATATTTATATGCTTTCTTTAGAATGTGTGCCTAAACCTTGTTTTTTTCACTCTGTTAACTTTTCAAAAACTATTAAGAAGAGTGACTAGATGCTGGGGGTGGCGGGGTGGTGGGGGGAGGACAGGAGAGGGAGGCCGAGAGGGAGATGGTGGGCAGATGACAAGCAAAGCTGCGTGATTTCCGTGAGAGCTTTCCTACCCTGCCCTGGGCTCCTCCTGAAGCTCCAGACCTCGGTGCCCATGGGTGCTCAACAATGGCAGGACTGAAATTTTTGAGGACAATGGTAGTGTGACCTTTTGCTGTTAGATGCGAATTCTAATGGAGATTCTTGGAAAAGAATTGGATTTAGTAGCTGGAAAATACTAGGGTGAAGTAAACCGAACTGGAAAATCTTGCTCACTGTATCTCCTTCAGCAAAGAGCCTCCACTTTCTTATCCCCTCTCCTGGCTCAGCGTTCAGTAACACTGGCTGAAGCCTGGGAGCACTGACCTAAGATAGAGGGACCAGAAGAGACTGCTTCACATTACTCTCTGGGACCCTTTTGCCATCTCTGCTTGACGGTGAGTAGGTCAGAGAAATTCCCCTGCATCTCTCTGGACTCCACATTTTCCACCTCCGCCACACACAGCTAACCCCCAAGCTATATCGCTTATAACCTTGGCCACTCTCAACCCCAAGTACATTTCTCCATTCCCACTGCTCCTGCTCCGCTCTGTCACCATCGTCTCTTCCTTGATGACTGCCACAATCCCTGCTTGTCTTTTGGATCCAGCCTTGCCCACTTTAATCATCATCCGCAGAGCAGCTAAGGCAGAAATCTGATGTGTCATCAGAAACCCATCGCCCTCAGGACTATGTCCAGGCTCTCTCGGTCTACAGGCTTTTTTGTTACCCGGCCCTGATCTTGCCTCCTGGCTGATTTTTCCCTCCCTTGCATCTTGCGCCCCATTCATACTCTGTGTGTGCAGGTCCTTAAACTCCATGCTTTCTTGCCACCTTCCCAGCTCCCCCGCCTTCTTCAGTGGTTGCTTATCCGTTGCCCCCTCCTCCAGGCCCACGCTGCTACCTCCCTCTGCAGCCTGACCTCATACTGACCGATAGCCAGTATGGTCAATGTGGGCTGAAACCCTCTCTTAAAAACTGTCCCATGGATGAATGACACAGATGATCTTTAAAAAAAATAAATCAGATCACATCATTCCATTCCTAAAACCTCTCCAATTTGCACTTAGAATAAAGTTGAAACTTTTTACTGCCTGAGAGACCGGCCTAAATCTGGGCCCTGCCCATCCCTCCAACCCCCTCCCATACAATGCCCTCCTTTGTTCACTTTTATCCAGACACAGTGACCTTTCTTGTCCCCCAAGACACACCCACGTTGTTCCAGCCTCAGGGCCTTTGCTCGGGCTGTGGCCTCTGCCTGGAACACTCATGTATTAACTCTGCATTTTACTCAGGTTTCAGTTCAAAGTCACCTCATCAGAGAACCCTTCCCCGACTGCTTGCCAGTGTAACACACGCCATAGGTTCTGTTGCCTTTGCAGAAGCTAAACTTATCTAGTTTCTTTCTTTACCAAGTTGTTTACTGTGCTTCCACAATTCAAATGTAAGATCTGTAAGAGCAGGACTCACTCTTAGCTGTTTCTTCACTGCCTAGAAAAGTGCTTGACATGAGCAGGTGCTCAACAGATAATTGCTGAATGAATGAATGGATGAATAAATGGATGAATGAAAAGAGACAAAGAGGAAAGTTGGAGGACTAAAAGGGCAAGTGAGTGACTTTAG
>NC_083870.1:56874971-56889971 GCF_032452875.1 Bos javanicus
AAGTTTTAGACATATCCCCCTATTTTATTCTATAAATGAACAAGGGTTGCTCAGCAGAGTTGAGCAACACAGCAGAGGGTCTTTCAAGCCAGGCCCTCAGCACATCATGTAAACTCTCAAAACCTCCACTTCCTCATCTGGAAAATGGTAATAATGCCACCTTCTTTGATGGGGCTGTCACAAAAGTTAAATGAGGTACAGTTCATGGCACATAGCAGGATATTTCAGACAAACCTGGGTTCAGTGGCCAGCTTGATCATGTGCTAAATATATGGGCCAAGTTACCCAACCTCATTTATAAATCTCAGTTTCCACATGTGTAAAATGGATTCATAAAACCAACCTTATAAGTTTCTTAAGAGAATTAAATGAGTTATTGCATGTAAAGTGCTGAGCTCCATAATAGCTCTAATGGAATTATTAGACAAATGGCAAATGATCATTCCTTTTCCTTCCTCAAAGAGCCACAAAGTGGGAAATAAAGGTTATTATCTTTTCTAGGGAAAGTATACAGTCAAGAGGGCATGATAATTACTTTCATATGTAAATACTGATACCTGGATCACTCCTTCCAAAGGCAATCAAACATTTAATATTCACAAGTTTGCTATGGTTTTAAGTGTATAGTATCAACTCCATTATCTGATTGTTGACTAGCCAGCCAGGGGATTAGCAGTGGTAAAGCTTTAATCCTAACATGCTTTCTCCTACAGGAGGACACAGGGGCCCACTGATAGGGCTCTGGGATCAGATTCACCTTTTTCAAATCACTCCAGCTGTGTGATCTTGAGCACCTTATTCAACCACTCTAAGTCCCTGCTCCCTCAATTGCAAATGTAGAGTAGTAATATATTCCTGAGGTTGAATATTGAATACTGGGCGGGGGGTGGGGGGGGAGCGGATAAGATATGAAAACAATGCATGGCCCATATAATTTCTTAATAAATGTTCATCTTTTTTCCTGAGCTACCACCATTTGGTCTGAGTTTATGGAATCACAAATTTTGTGTAACATTTGCTTAACAAAAGCATGATCACCTTGCTTCCCAAAATTACATATTGAAAACATTTCTACACAAAAACCTGCACACGATGGATTATAGCAGCTTTATTCATAATTGCCAAAACTTGGAAACAACGAAGATGTCCTTCAGTAGGTGAATGGATAAATAAACTGTAATACATCCAGACAATGGGATATTATACAGTGTTAAATTGAAATGAGCTATTGGGTCATGAAAAGACATGGAGGAACCTTAAATGTATGTTACTAAGTGAAAGAAGCCAATCTGAAAAGACTATATACTATATGATTCCAATTATATGACATTCTGGAAAAGGCAAAACTACAGATGGTAAAAACATCAGTCATTGTCAGAGTGTGTGGGGTGGGGTAAGGATGAATAGGCAGAGCACAGAGGATTTAAATTGTGGTGAACATACTCTTTATGGCACTATAATGGTGGATACATGTTGTTAGACGTTTGTCCAAACCCACAGGCCTTACAACACCCAGAGCGAACCCTAATGTAAACTGTGGACTCTGGGTGGTTGTGACACGTCAACAAGTGTAGGTTCATCAGTTGTGACAAATGTACCACTTTGGTGGGGGATGTTGATAATGGGAGAGCCTGTGATTGTGTGGGGGCAGAGGGAAGATGAGAAATCTCTGTACCTTCTTCTCAATTTTTCTGTGAACCTAAAACTGCTCAAAAATATTTTTTTAATGAAAAAAATTACGTTTATATTCTAAACCAAAAACAAATTATTTGGGTGTTGCCCATTATTTTTTAATTAATCTACATCACAAGGCCCCTCCACTAGAGAAGGTAGGCAAGAGTTGGCTACAGTAATTTTCAAAGTAAATTGAAGGCTTTATAACTAATCTGTATACCCAAGAAGTGACTATATTTTCCATTGTTTCAGTGGTTACAATCCAAGAGTACCATCCTCAGAATATAAAGCCCTTTTACCTTCTAATGACTCATCTAACGCATGGGCAAATATATCTGTTATTAGCAAATTCCTATTTAACAGATGGGCAAAATGAGGTAGGGAGATTAAATGATTAGCCTATGGCTAATATTTGATTGAAAAGACAAATTTAATTATAGGTTCCATTTGATTTCCCTTCATGACTGGAATTAAACTCTAAGTGTTTCCTGCCTCCTGGTTTGGTGCTTATTTCACATGACAGTGTGCAATACATGCTTTATTACACGCTTTAAAATAAAAGGGGAGGGCGAGGAGGCATGAGTACGTTCATCCTGTCCTAAAAATCACAGAGCACAGAATCCTAGGTAAATATTCCATCATCAATTTTCAAAGCATTCCCCTTAAGACAACAGTGAGTACTCTCTCTCCCGAGGTTGGTGCAGAAACCTAAGCTAAAAGATACATACATAGATATACAAGATACCCAAGGATACTTAAGGAAGCAAAAAGAAAACCCAGAATTACACAGTTTTAGAATAAAATTGGAAGGCACACAGTTGTATATGTCTTTAGGAATACGGGGAAACCAAAGAATCTTTTCTAGGGGGAGTTAGGGCTTGGGGGGGAATTGGTAAGGGTAGTTTTATATTAACAGAATGTTTAGCAGCAACCCTGAACAAGTTGGTAGTGTTTTGGAAAATATTTTTTTTTTAACTTAGTCACCCAATTCTCACCAGGCCCAACCAACCAACTGCCTAACCCCGTTTTGTTTTGAAAAATAATGTCACAAATCTGTCCAGAGCTGGATAAAATGCACAGTAATGAGTTCATTAGCATGCCATCTGCATACAAAACAAGGAGTTTCCAGGGGCAGAATCCTTTGGTGGGCCTGTTAGAAATCAAATTCTGGGCTAAAAAAAAATAAAGCACAACTTAGGCAGAAAAATATTACAGCTACACCTTCACTTGGCCCACTGCAAAGACAGTCTGGCTTCTGAGCGCGCCAAAGTCAGCCAGAATCTTTTTCCCCGCTTCTTTTTAATTTTAAAACATGTTTTACTACTTAGAGGGTAAAAAACAATTGCTTACAGCATGAGGTAACGGATGGAGTTTTGTGAATTACACTCATCCCCAAGAAGAAAGACCTAGTTAAAAGCCTCAGTGTCAGAAATCCATTTAGGATTGCCTGTCCTTTGAAAATCAAGCCTGTTTATCCGCCTGATTCACTCAGTAACAAATCAGAAAACTCAAACCTGTCCCCTCCATCTCTTCCGGCCCCCTGCTGCTCCCACTCCACTCTCAGAGAAGGGAAGGATTAGGTTTCCAGAGGCTGTAGCTTTAACAAACCAGAAGCAGTGTTTCTTGCCCCAGTGGTACCCCAAATTTCATCAAGAACATTGGAATCTGCCTTTCTTCTGTTGCAATTTTCATTTCACCTCAGCTCTCCCTGACACACCTGTGAAAGTGTCACCAAATGTTGTATCATATTAACTTTTAAAAACTGCCAACGCTGCTAATGTCTGAAACCTCCTGATGTCACAGCCTTGCACGGGCCTGCAGCCCACAAAAGCGTGGCTGGAGTTTCAGGATGCACAGTGACAGCATCTTGTGTGGCTGAGGGCAGAGCCTCCTGAGGACAGTGGTGAAATCAGACAAAGAGAGCCACATCCACGGGGTGTCTGGAGAAGGCATTTGAGAAGCCCCTACAGTCTTCTTCCCAATCTGCAGTGAGAGACTCCATCCAGCCCATTAATCCTCTCTCAAAGAGCAATTTATTTAGGTAATTGTTCCTTCCATCCTCCCTACTCCCTCTCTCTCGTGAGAGAAATTTCTCCAGAGCCTAGATCTAGAGAGAAAATATTTTATCTATTATAAATTCCATAGACATCTATTCCCACCCCTGCCTGAAAAAAAAAAAAAAAGCTGATAAACACCATTCAGGCTCCTGCTTATGCCAGTAATGCAGCACTGACCAAAAAACTTGAATGTCAGAATGGTTTTCAGTCAAGCTATAGAGAGTAGTATAACTCAGTAGTTGAGCACATGGGTCCTGCAGCTTCGCTCACTACTTAGTGCAAATCCTGCCTACCCTTCGGTGATGTGACCAGACTTCACTTACTGATTTTATGAGCTGAGGTCATAATATACACATAACACACAGTATCTCATTCTTTACACTTGATACTCTGTAGTTTTTAATCTATAGTGCATTCATCGATGCATATTTTTTCAGGTCCTTATAATTTAAAGAGGATGGATGTATATCCATCCATATCCAATGAGAAGAGTAATTTAGTCTTCAGACTGGAAAAAACACATATTGGGTAACTGAAGTCTCATTTTGCACACAGCAGAATAAAAGATTAAAAGATCACCTGCAAAGAGTCATTGGGCTGAGATATTCCATGAAATACCGTAGACATTATGGGCTTTGAGAACAGGCACTTTGGCTCAAAAATCACTACAATCAAGAATCCAGGCCAAAAATAAGCCCTTTTTGCCTAACCTTTATATCAACATCAAAATTGTTTTATTAAATTGAGTAGAAACTGTTCTTAACTATTTTTCCTTTACCAATAAGCACAGCTTGGATTTAATGGTGTGTTACAGCAATTTATTTACAAATCTTGATATCTTTTTGGATTCTAGCAATTAATGGGGAAATAGGAAGTACAGCCAACAAAATTTTCAAAATCAGCTCAGAATCATATTTGGATGTGATTAAAGGTATAATATGTTCCATTGGAATACTTCAGTGCTCTATCTTAAAAGAATAAATACAAATATTAGTTCTTTCCTGGTATGTCTGCTTTTTGCATCATGCTAGAACATGTAAAATTTTCCTATAAAAACTATTGTATTACCTCTTTTATACTTATATATGTATGTTACTTTTACATAATTGGATTCATTGGTCTTTTATTTGCCACATATATGAACTGCAGGCCCAAGCCACAGCTCATTCAGATATTTTAAACATACCATTTACCACTTCTTTGTATGGGATATAGTTAGTTATCCATTTTGCCTTCTGGACTAATAGGATTCCTGAAGTCTCCCTCTTTTTCCTCAGCAACAACTTGTAGTCATAGTTGACATCAATTATACTTTATTATTCACCATGAAGTTGTTGAGCTTTGTCAAAATTCAAGAGAAATTTCTTTTAGAGAGAGGCTAAACTATGCAGGTAATCTAAATGAGCTGGCAATTCCAAGTTGGATAAAGATAAAATGCAATTCTTTAGCTTTTGAAGGGAAGAAAAAAAAAATTGTTATAGCTCATAGGATAAAGCATATCATTGTTGCTGTCTCACAATTTGTAAGGCACCTCTACCAAAACGCCAGGGCACTAGCAGTTCAGGCACTTTGAACATTAATAACAGTGCCCAGCAATGTTGGGAGCCCGAGGAAAAGGAATGGTAAGTAATACTGATCCTGCCTTTATTGGAAATTGTGATTATTTTGTTTATCATGGATGTTATTGCATTAACTTTATTTTTAAAAGTATTGCATTAAAGCATTGTCTTGATTACTTAAAAGTTGCACCCAGAAAAGCACCCATTCCCTTAACTGTAGAACTGGTCCTGCTTTCATTAGTCACCTCCCTCAAACTTCAGGACCACATCTGTATAACTGAGCCAATAATCAAGATGATTAGTGAAAGGACCGAAGTAACATGTGTAAATGGCAACCCACTCCAGTATCCTTGCCTGGAGAATCCCAAGGACAGAGGAACCTGGTGGGCTACAGTCCACGGGGTCGCAAAGTCGGACACAACTGAGCAACTTAACTTTCAACATGTGTAAGAACTTGCTAATAGCAAATGTTAACATATAAATACATTTACAAAGCATTGCATAACTCCAAGATAAAGTCATTATATTAAACATTATATTTAAAGATGTAAGGGTGATGGAAAGTGTAAGTACTGTGACTGAGGACAGAAATTAATCAGAGGCCTTAGAAGGATATGAAGACTTGAAAGACACAACCATCTCTAACTAACCATATTTAAATAAAGAAAAAGACATACATTCATAGCCCAAGCAAGCAATTTCCTTTCCAGTTTTCATAATTAATCTTCTCATAATTAATCCTCATTTGTAAATTCAGTTCGTCTTCAGATTTACCCTTTTCAGTTCCTAAAAACATTCAGTTCTCCGACAATGAAAAATTAATTTAGGAACAAACACTTTTAATGTTTTCCTCTCACTTAAAAAATTACAGCTCAAACAACACAGGTAAAGTCCTACAAATAGATGCACTGCACATGAAAACTGTTTTAAGTGGAGATCATAAACCTTTTGGTTCAAGGTAGAACTTTCTAGGCTGAAGGAAGGCACAATGCCCCCTGTTCTCATAGCTAATGATGCTTTCCAAGCTGGTTAGAATGCACCGCTAGTTGCGTTTTAAAACACCGCTTCTGAAACCCTTTCCTCTCTCAGGATCTTACATCAAGGTTTTGCATTTTCCGTAAAACTTTTGCACTTCACCTTCCTCACTCAACAAATCCTGAAATTTAGAAGAATTCAGTTTAGAGCCTCTCTTTCCCCTGCAGGTTTTAATCCGGGGATGGTGATGCAAACAACCAGGAAAGTTTTCCAGTTCTGTTTCAAACGGGAGAGGAACAATTAAAATAGGTATATAGGAAGCTCCACTCAGGCTTGTCCCTTCTAACAGAGAGTCATTAAACAACTTTCTAGCGTCATTCAAAGAACTTATAACAGAATCAGTTGATTTTCATCCTCTGCTTTATTAGCTGTGATTTAGGAGCGAGAACGGCCCTGTTGACACAGCTGTAACGTGTCAGGACCTGTAGTACATTATTGGCTTCAGGCTTCCGAGTTACAGTCCATTCTCGACAGAATCAATCTGAACTTGAAAACCTTCCCTCTCAGAAACATGTACATATCTACTAGCAGAAAGCGCTTCTTGTACAACTGAAAATAGTATTCACTTGAGGTAAGTTGCAAGTTCACCTTCCCCAAATCAGCACTGACATGCCATAGCTCTCAGTGTGTTCACAAAGTGAGCAGAGGGCTGCAGAAGCCTCTTAACTAAATACCCAACATGGGTGCATGTGTGACACTGGGATCTGCTAGTCAGATCCCAGACTTTGCAAGTGGGAATCGCTGGCTGTTTAACATGCATTCAGAGCCTTGCCAATCTAAAATGGCTGCTCTGTAATACTTTAATTGCAGTTTCATGGAAACAAATTGCTATTTAACTGCAATAAGCATTTCTGTGACTTGGCTGAACTGACAATAGGTGAGTCTGTGACAAAGGGACAAGTAACATCAACTTGCAAATGATCTGTGTTCCAACAGCTTCTGCAACCAAGGCACAGGAAGCAAGCACCCAGGATAGAATTCCTGGGTGGAAGAGGCTTTGGACATCTTCTCAATTTACAATTATTGAGGCTACCTGGAAACCCTTCACTATAGTTTTGATAGACAGATCTTGGATTCACTGTTATTTAATTTATTGGCCCTAAGAAATATATAAATAGTAGTGCACATTAGAACCTTATTATATTGACATGCAAGCCATTTAAGAGCTTCATTTTAGGTTATTAGTTTTCAAATACCAGTGCTAATCAGGGCAAAAGAATTTAAATAAATGTTAAGAGGATGACAATTTCACAAGCTTCATTTCAGTGACAGTTTTCTCATTTCATATTTTATAAGACACTACAGTCTGTGTTAAACTATTTCCTAATAAGTCATGAAGAGGTGGAAATAGTTTCTTGTGTCAAACAATTTGGTCTGGAAAAGCTTCATTCAGGTTGTTCTGCCTTTCGGGCTGTGTAAATCTAACTAGACAGGTAAAAAAAAATTAAACTCTTTCAGAGGACAATCTTTTTACAAAATTGTTTCATTAGCAAGATTGACAATTTGCATGATTGAGACATTTATATGTATCATAAACTTTTTTTTTAATCAGGAGTTCAGCTGGGCTAAGTCACATTTGCTTTTATTTTTAATTGCACTGGCTTGTTAAGGACTAGGGCCATCTTGCTCTATGACGTGGCTAATATTAAATAAGTCCTTTCAAAATAACAGAGTACATCTCACTAACATCAAATGCAGCGATCAAAGGTGAACAAGCAAGTGGGTTTTCTTTTTTTCCCCAGCAATGTCAGGGTTGGGAGAGGAATACGATCACTGCTCACATCTGAATAAACCTGAGTGTTTTCAGTAGCTTTCTCTCCACGGAGCATCCCCATTAGAGACCAGTTTTATTGTTTGAAATGCCTCTGGTTTCAAGGAAGTGTTTTACCTAAAGCAAGACTACTACTTAAATATGTTCCATTGTATATTCATAGCTCCATTAGTCCTTCTCCAATTTAGCACATCAAAGAGAAGGCTTCATCACTCGCATGTGGATTATACTAACATGAGTGACATTTGTAATCTTATAGGTCTGCAACTTAAGAAATGCTTTTAGAAGCTCGTTATTAAATACGCAGCAGTGCTTGAGGAACCAGCCATATAATAGTTCATTTAAAGTCTTTAATGACCTTAGCCCTCCACATCACTGAATGCCACAGCTGTACTACTGACTAAAAGTTATTAACTATCTCCTTTGAATTTCTACATTATATGGGACACGGGTGCTCATGCCAAAAAGAATTAGGGAAGATGCTTGCATTCTCATGAACACATTTCTCCTTTTCTATCCTGAAGCGTTCAGTTCAGTCCCTTAAAGTTATCTTAAAGAAAAAAAAAAAAAGCAGAACTAGTTCCTAGAAATTCCCCAAGGATCCAACTCTAACAGGTATTGTTTATGTAACTTTTTTTCTGCATGTTCTTTTTTATAAAGTTCTAATAAACTATTCATTTTGCCTTTAAATTCTCTCACAGGAGGTTTATAGGTGGTCTTCAGCTAGAAAACATTTTTTCCTCTTGGCCTGGAATCTCCGAGAGCAGGAGGTCCCAAAGGGAAGCTGACAGCCAGCTGAGATGTGGTGAGCCTGACCTCTACAGAACCGATTCCTATTCTCAGAGACAAGGTAGGTCTGTATGGGAGCTTTTCTTTGGAATAAGAGAAAGTAAAACTTAAAAGTATCAATACGAACACACCTGGCTTTATTAACCTGTGAGAGAAGTTGCAGTTGGGTTCTGCTCACATCCAACAACCTCGCAGAGCAGACTTTCAGATTGCTCCTCCTTCCAGCACCCGCCCCAAGTCCACTGAATCCTTGGCCTAAACGTTTTTCTGCAGGACAAATCTGAGGGCAATGCAGGTGCATGTTGGGAGATTCTGCTGCCTAGAACTGGCGACGAAATATCTCAAGAGTACTACTAAATGAAATCCAAATCCTCCTCCCCAAACATATGGAAAGGCAGAGTCAGTACAGGAGTGTAAGAACAAAACAAAATAAACAAATCATACAGCAGACCGCATGAGGCTAAAAGCTCAGCAGAAAATGGCGGCTTCACCCATCAAAGACGACCCGAAGAGAGCTCAGGGTTCCTAACCACTAATGGAACTTATGCTTTAGAACTGCTATTTCCTTCAAAAGCTATAAACTTGGTAAGAGAACAAGACGGTTATGCCACATTCTTTACCATGCTTTCCATCAATACCCAAGGCTTTCCTATTGAGAAAAAAGAATAAATGAAATAGTTGAAGAATCAAATAAATGGATATATATAAACACAAAAGATTCACTGTGATACAGAAGTATAATGACGTGCTGTTAACAGAATATCCTGAACTTATAAAAAGGACTCCTTTAGAAACATGGCTTTGTACCCCTGCCAAAAATGGCATAGTTAAGTAATTTGAAGAATACCTTATTGGCTCAGAGCTAAATAAAACATACGCACCACCTCCTTTGACCCCCTAAGATTTTTTAAAGTGAACTTGGTATAGAACAAAAACACTAAAATTTTCCAAAACACAGAAAAGAAAAAGCAGTTTTTAAACCCAAACTCCATTGAATATTTTTTCTTTTAAGTTTTTATTATTTAAATACACCATACTAGAGCAAATGTCTCTGAAAATATCACAAATAAAAGATTTTTTCTTCATTCAGCAAATTAGAAGTAGGGGGGAATTTCTACACAGTAGCTGCTATGAGCTTGATTTTTTTTCCAATTTTTTTCTTTTTTTCATTCTTTTTTTTTGTCTTTGCCATGGGAGTAGCAACATTAGGACAAAAACACTTACATGCATACATACAATGTATTTTACAGAGATACAATAAAAGTGTTTGTGATAGAATATCACAAAAGCCACATCTCTTTCCTTTATCTCATGTTCAGTTTTGATTGAAACACATTTCCTTACAACACTTAAATATACAAAGAGCAAACAGAATGTTGTTAAGGTAAAACACAGGGTACAAACTCTGGCCAGTGCCCTGCTAATTGTTAATGAGGGTAGAAAGCAGATTTGAATGCTTCTTTTAATTAGCTTCATTAGTCATTTCCCTCCTCCCAAGCTCCCTCCCCCCCCAAAGATGTCCTCCGGTGGATCTTTTTTCATTTTCTCTACAGTCTCCCATTAGCCCAGGTTCATGGAGTCCTTAATGTTCGTATTCAGTCATTTTAATACACCCATAAATGCGGGAAGAGCAATCAAGACTAAAGAAGGTGCAATGGCATGGAGCTGGCACTGGTGCTAGCTACAAAGGTGACTTGTCTACTGAAGACACATGGGATCCACCTGTGATGAACAAGATCTGAGATGAAGGCACGCATTCTGCATTACTCTGACCTTTTAGCAGACCTGCAAGAAATAAAAATGGGCATCTTAGCTAAAATGCTAAATTTGAGAGATATTAAACTCAAACGCGACTGCTTTTGTCTTCCCTACATTCACTAATCTTCTTTTATTGGATTACTTCCCAACTGTGACTTGATAGAGGCTTTCTACGATACTTACCCCAGCAGTGAAGAACTAAAGCATAACATTTTCTGCACTTTTACCAGTGGAGAAAATGAGACAATAAATGGACTACTAGAAGGTTTCTGATGTAAAGTTCTACAGTGAATTACTGAACTCTGTAAAAGCAAGTTTCTTTTTGAAAAGAATGAATTATAACATCTTGCCTTGTACTTGGATCTTAAAGGCAAGTCCCTTCTCTCCAAGAAGTTTTGTGTTAATATTTACAACTGTGTAACCTTTTGCAAGTTACTTAAGTGTGTAGGTCTCAGTTTCCTCATCCTTCAAGTGGGGATAATAAGACTGTAGTAAGGATTATGTAATATATGGGGAGTACATTCAGCAGTGCCTGGCACTTAATAAAAGCTAAACAAATATTGTCAATTATCATCATTATTTTAATATCCCCATGTGATGTTTATTCACCATATCCTTCTCCACCTATAGGTACGTGTGTATATGCATATGTACACACACACACACAAATATTCAGATGCTACTCTTAGTATTTCCTGTCTGCTATGCCACTTAATATTACATAAATATTGTAAATATATGAATCAAACTTTTATAATGTGTTCATGACATCCTCAATTATAGAATTGGTTCCATGGAAGTCCAACTTTAATGTTTAAGTTAGAAATGATACTCCACACAGTCGTCAAATACAATCTGTTTGCAATTACTGCAATGAAATAATATATATTAGGTTTTTATGGTTTTTAAATGACATTTTGAGCTTCCCAGGAAGTTCTTGTTTCACCCTTTCCCTAACTTACTAAAAGCCTGAAGTCTATTAGGAGCTGCAACCCCCTACTTCCAAGCTAATTAAAGTGGTAGAGGCTTAATTCCCCAGAGTAGAGGCTCAGTGTGAGAAAGGTAATTTGTCTGTCCAGAACAAAGATGCGGCAGCAGCCAGCAAGCATATTTAATAAATGAGCATCAAATGTCCTCTACGATGGACACACACACACACCACCAATTATATAACTACTACGGGTAAATTGTGAAGTGGTATGCAAACTAGAACTCTCACTAAATTTTCTTCCAACCAAGGAGATGTGATCTCTTATTTTACTGAAAAACACAGATTATTCTAGATGGAACAATCACTCCTGAGTGCAGGAAAGAATTCCAGAGCAGGCAAAATTTATCACAAACAAAACAAACAAAAAAATTGCCACTGCCACAATTCTTGATTCTATGTACATAGCTCTCTACAAGACATTATTCTCCAGAGGGCAGCCAAGTCTCCTTTAGACAAAACAGGCTGTAAGATTTTGTAGATCCTGGAATACTAGTGGTCTGAGATTTTAGTCAAAAGATGATATGACTTAAAAGCTCAAAATCATTTTTTCTCAGAATATACAAAAGCCAATGATACAGAACAACAACTAAACTATACATCCCAGACACTGAGAACAAATTTCAGGAGGATAAAAGTTGAAAGGGGGCAGATGACGGGGGCCTATACTTTCCATACAATTAGCTGCCTTTAAAGAATGGATGTACAAATAATCAACTCATTACTTTTCAGCCAGAGGATGCCTGGATATATTTATTATGCATCATGCACTAAAAACGTAATTGGTTCTGCGAACAGAAGGAAAATGGCCAAAATTAATGTCCAATTTTCCCTACCAAAAATATGGAGAACTAGAGAGAAGAAAATAATAAAATGGAGCTATTTGTCATTTCTCCCCATCCCATCTCCTCCAGAAAAGAAGTGCCAGAGGGTTTGGGAAAAATCATTTTAAAGCCTTCTCTAAGTCCAAAAAGTAGTTTATGTTCCACCAGGCAGTGTTTTCATTATCTCTTCCCCTGTGCCCTCTTGTTAATGTCTCTCTGGACCGTGTTCAGCTTATCCCAAACCTTTATTTACAAAAATTGCCTTGTGAATTGACCTGGCTCATGGTGAGCCTAACACCAAGGGCAAAAATGTGAGACATTTAGGCCAATGGGGATATGTTCTTAATTAACATCAACCCCAAAACACAGCTTCTCACCAGTGTTTCATAAGAACACATCCTTAAGTTATCTTTCCTTATGCCTTTTAAGAGCTATTAATTTTTGAAGGCCACCTGTCTCCTTTTGGCTTCCAACATTAAGAAAATACACACTGACAGTCTCATATTCATTGCCTAATGTATCTTGTATTGCAAAATCAATGTCCTACCTCTCCCACCCTGCAAAAGGTATGGACTTATATGAAAGGCACAATACATGCCATGCTGTAAACACGTAAACCAGATTTTCTTCCCAATTTTCCTCCCTAACACCTCCCAACTTACGTCCTCTTATGCTCAGTAAGATGGTACTGTGAGACCATGCTTATACTTATTACACGTCTGTGCACTTAGTCCCAGGCTAACCACACTGTGTCCTGTATTCAGTGCTATTCAGTCCGACAACATTTTCCACCTTGTCTCTATATCCTTCAATTTTCACCACGCACGTTGGTAGCGCTATCATTTTTTATGCCTTGCTAAATCAGGGCAAGAAATGGTGTAACACCAGCAACAAACTTAAGATGTAATTGTAGAAAACTACGATTTTACATCGGAGGTGGTAGGTTTTATTCTTGTACTTCTTTTTTGGCGGGGGAGCTACCAAGTATAACTACCAATGGCTTTGCCTCCAAACTGAAATGATAACTCAAGATATTTGTTACCCATTATTGTCCTCAACTGTGCCCTATAGATTCACTTAATTACAGCTGAAAGCATAAAAATCTGTAAGTATTTATATGTATTGGCACTTCTTAAAGAAGCTTGAAATGGCTCACTGATGGTGACTGATTAATTTACAATAAAAAATCAGACTTCCATTCTTACAATAGTATTCTATGTAGCTTCCCATATTAGTAAACTAAATAAGGAAAACTACACATACTTTGATGCAATTAACCTTTATCTAATACTGCAATGGAAAATACATTTAAAATCACTCCATAAACCTGAATAAGAGAAAATGATAAAAGTATTAAAATATGGCAGTATAATTTTAAATAGTTTTCAAATATTAGTCATTTTCCCTATACACAATATTAAGAAAATGCATTACAGAAGACAAAGAAGCCTAATATTTTTTCCTGAGATTTTTGAAGCTTGCTAAATTCCTATTTGCAGATAAATGTTGTTTTTTGTGATCCCCACAAGAGACATTAATGAAGTTCCTATTGTAAATCCATAAAGAATTACCAAGTGAAGTGTGCACTTTTTGTTTCAATGCAATAACTCAGTGCTGTGTGATTGCCTGGGTTAATGATGAAAAAGTCAAACATACTATCAGAGCTGATGGAAAAATCTATCACCAATCTGAAATTAAAATTCATCTGTGGTCAATAAGATTTAATATCCATGCAAGTGGCGCTGTAAAGAGTAAATGAATCAATGTCATCAATACATAATCAGTATGAAATATGATGTGAATAAAATTATGCGCACAAGTCATACATTTCACTCTTTTCTGGGCCAGTGTGGAATGAACAATCTCTTAACTGAAGGTTGACAGTAATTGTTACAAATTAGGCACAGCAGTTATCAAAATGCACTCACTTGCATAGCTATAGGACTTATTAAGGAGATTAAAATAGATCTAAAACTATCCAGTACTGGAGGTGCTGGACAACTGTTGAACACCCGATTTTCCCTCTGAAGTGCCCTCTAATACTACATGATTCATACATCTGTATAATTTCCTCATTTCTAACTCTGGTCCCAAAACTCTCCAGCTGTGGATAAGAATCAAAACACATAATCTTTAATAATGGGAGCTATCTATGGCCCAAAGTGATCAGCAAGAGGTAGAACTTAAAAAAAAAAAAGTTGTTAACTTATTTAAATCTTATAGGACTGTGAATCAACAAAAATGCTCTCCCTTGGAATTCCAGAATGGTTCATAAAACCGCTCCTCTAAAATTCAAAGCACTGTAAACTGGGTGTGGAAGGCAGGTATCCGAATTGCTATTACTAATGAAGAAATCATTCTTTCACGACAAAGACATTTATTCCCTCTTCTTACCATAAATGTTCTAATCTTCCCCCCACAATAACCTAGTCACCTGGTATTTCTGAATTTCAAAATTGTCTAGCGTGATAAAGAACTGGTTATAGGGAAGTTTTACATTTTGCCTGACTCTGCATGAGATAACACGTTCAACATTGGCAAAGCT